>NC_072428.2:32436693-32741451 GCF_028878055.3 Symphalangus syndactylus | reverse complement strand
GTGGGGAGTCTTGGTTTACTGTTTGCTTATTTGTTTCCATAGTCACCTGCTAAGTATATCTTGGACTAAAAAGAAGATATTCCCATCTGTCACAGACTTGTCCTGGATATGGGGTCCTCTGATCCAAATGGCTGCTGCTCACTCTCTCCACAGGCCTTGGCTCTTTTCAGTGCAGTTGTCTTCAAAGTTCCTGGACAGGCATCTTCCCTCAGGCTGCCACTGTTTTCCTCTTTATTGCTTTGTCCCGACTGTGGTCACAGGACCTTTCTTTAATCACCTATAATGATAGCTGAGAGCAGATGGTAAATTGTGATGAGGATGAACCAAAGGGTTAGAAATAATCAAAGAGAAGTACAACCCAAGAGTATCAGGAGTGATTTGTGATTTCATATAAGTCCACAGATTCCTCCCATTCCCATGGGTTCCTATAGAATGTAGAACTTTTTTTTATGAAAGGTATTAGCTTATGCCTACTTCTTCATGGCTCTTCCTACTAGGCATTATCAATGTCTTAATTGTGAAACTCTGAAAGATAAGAAATAGTATATTACTACATTTTAACTTACATTTTAAAAGCTTTGGATTAATTTAAAAATTTCAACACGCTATCGATATATTTATTTTTATGTGATATGTATCCTCTTCATCTTTGTTTAATTTGTACTGTCTTTTTAGCCCTTTTGTACATTATGATTCTAATTTATTTTATTGTCTATTTATATTCTACCAAATTCCCATAAACTCGTAGCTTAACCCCAAAACTAGAAAATTACCAATAATTTGAATTTCCTAGGTATTCCTCTATCACATGAGCATCTAGACTCCCTCCGACAGGTAATCATTATTGTTGCACCAACTATTGTCTGTCCTTCTACAGTCGTTTTCTCTCTTCTTACAGTAATAGAGTTTAAAGCAGGCATTCAGATATCCAGCTAAAATACATCACTCTCAATCTGGCTAGAATAGCCACATGACTAATTAATTTTTTAGGTATAAAATATAAAGTGAAAAGATTAGGTTTTAAACATAAAACTTAGTTTTGACAAATGCTAAGGCTTGTATAATCTGTACCACTTACAAGACAGAGAATATTTTCATCATCCCAGCAAGTTACCTTGTGCCCCTTGCAAGGTAATCTATACCCACATCAAAACAACCAGTGATGTAAATTTTATTGCCATATCTTAATTTGCTTTCTTCTAGAATTTATATAAATGTGCATACTTTTTTGTGTAGGCCTTCTTCCATATAAGTTTTTGAGATTGCCTTGTATCTTAGTTGTTTGTTATTTTCTTTGCTGAGCAGTATTTCATTGTATGAATATACCACAATTCTTTATTCAATCTCCTTTTGATGGCTAGACTCCTGGCCTGTTTATAGTTTTTACCTGTTATGAATAAGGTGCCAATGAACATTGTTATACAAGGCTTACTATATATATATGTAGTTTCATCTCTCTTGAATAAATAGCCAGAGAAAGGGGATTCCTGATTCTTAGGGTAGATATAGCTCCTTAAATAAATTGCAAAATATTTTTTCCAAAGTTTTTTTTAATATATTTTGCCTGCCCATCAACAGTATATGAGAGTTCTGATAATATTGCATTAGGGGTCAATAACCTCTTCCTGTAAGTGTGTAGCTAATAATTATTTTTGTCTTTGTGAGCTATACAGCCTCTACAGCAACTGAAAGCATCCACAGAGAATACACAAATAAATGGGCATTGCTGTGTTCTATTAAAACTTTCTTTATATTAAGAAAATAGTCCACAAAGAGATTTTTATCCTGTGTCACATTTGACGCCCTTGCTCTGCATCATCTCCAACATTTGGTGTCATCAATATTTTTTATTTTAGTCAAGCAAGTAGATGTGATTTTTACTTTGCATTCCTCTGATAACTAATGATGTTGAAAATAAAATCATAGGCTTATTGGCCATTCAGTCACCTTGCTTCCTGAAATGTCAGTTCAAATTTGATTATAATTTTTATTATATTGTTTATCATTTTGTTGTGGAAAGCAGATAAGTCTTTTCTTAGCATATGTTTATGAATATTTTCTTTTCTCCCATTATGTGGCTTGGCTGTTTATTTTCTTAGTGGTACCTCTTAGTGAGCAAATGCTTTACTTTTTCACATGTACAAATACATTATCATTTATATATGTATATATTTATAATGCTTTTCTTAGTGTTTTCTGTTTTTCCTTTGTGAAATCTTTGCTCACTTATGATTTGTGAAGCTATTTTCCAATTTTTTTCTAGAATTTTTATAGTTTGGTTTTTACATGTAAGTCTATAATCCAACAATGTTAAATAGAAGTTGTTAAAGCAGACATTCTTGTCCCATATCTGAACTTAAAGGTAACAAATGTCTTTCATTATGAGCTATAATTTTTTTGAAAATGCCATTTATAAAATTGAAAATGTTCTATTTTATTATATTCCTGTGTTGTTGATAGTTTTTATCATCAATCAATGTTGAATATTGTCAAATGTTTTCTCTTTATGAACATAATTACAGCTAGGAAATGCAAACTGGAATTAAAACTGAAGTATTCTATCCCTAGGGCCTACAATCTTAATGTATATAATAAGTGATAAATTTGAAAAAATCACTGAGAATATATATAATATATAGTCACATGTTTCTGAGCCTCGTGTGACCAAAGTAAGGACACAGACAAGACCTTTTGAATCAGTACATGAAATAGTTTTATTCAAGTTGAACATCCAACTCCAAGATATCCCTGGAGTTATCCAAAAAGAGGCTGAGAACACATAACAACAAAAATGTCATAACAATGTCAGAAGTAAATAGAAATGTTGAAGGTGTGATGTGTAAATTCCTTTCTGTTTCTGAGTTTAAATGAGTAAATATTGTAAATCTAAAGAAAGTACCATGTGTGCATGATTTATTAGCATAGAATTGCTAGCGTGACTCAGTTCTTCAATCTGTCACTACAGCTGTGAGTGAGACAATGATTTCTCTGTAATTTCTCTCTTCAGTATCTTTACACTGTGTCATTAAAATCAGCCAATAAGTGGCAGAGACTGACTTTAGAGAGTAAAATTCAAGTTGAAAATGAGATGAACA
This sequence comes from Symphalangus syndactylus, assembly GCF_028878055.3. NCBI lineage: Eukaryota > Metazoa > Chordata > Mammalia > Primates > Hylobatidae > Symphalangus > Symphalangus syndactylus. The sequence goes on along the minus strand of NC_072428.2, from coordinate 32,738,356 downwards.
AGGACCAGTTCAGTATTCAGTTGTTATTGAAATGAGCAATGACACTTAAGCTAATGTCTTGATGTTCTGCTGCTGATAAAAGATGTAACAATTTTTCAACGGTTGTTTAAGAGGACTTCAGGAAATACACACCATCAGCTTCACAAAAATGAATACACATTATGAACTTCAGATAATTCTGTCTCTGGATGCACTGAGTATATAGAATGAATATACTTGTCATTTGCATATGTGTTTCAAGCTGATATCATCATCATTCTAAACTGCAGGACAGGATTCAACTTCAGTGGCCTTCGCATGGTCAACATTTTCCTCATCAGAAATTATTCCGAAACTTTACAGGGTCTTGTCACTACCATATCTGCTTTGATATTTTATTTACTTATGAATAACAAACAATATGTTAAAGGCAGTTCTTTTTGAAAAAAAAATAATTTCAGACACATGAAATTATTCCCCTGATGGGGAAGGCTCACTGTATTACTGGTAATACTCCTAAATATTTATGCTGCATACGGTAAATAAAACACATTGTATGAGCCGATTGATGCAGAGAAAATATAATTGCAACATTAGATTTTTAAAAAAGCAGGGAACATATAATGTCTAAAATTTCATGCTAAAATAATAGACTTTGTCTACTAATAGATACATATTAGAATAAGTACTTACTCAGTTTTTACAAATACTAAATGCTGGATTTATTGACTTTAGATGCCATGAAGTCAGTAGCATATATTGATCAGCAGCATACAAAATAATAATAAATATAATAATCATTGAGATAATTTCAAAAGGCTATGTTATCTGTACTTTAGTATGTGAAAATCAGCCAAACTAAACACTGAAATCAGAGTTTCAAAGAGAAACTGCATTCTCATGTTCAGTGAAGCATTATTCACAACCAAGATATGGAATCAACTTAAGTGTCCGTCAATGGATGAATGTGTAAAGAAAGTGTGGTGCATATACATGATATACTATTTATCCTTAAAATAGAATAAGTAAGGCTCAGAAAGACAAATAACACATGATCTCACTTATATATGGAACTAAAAAAAGTTTGACCCAAAGAAGTAAAGAGTAGAATAGTGTTTACTAGGCATTGGAGGTGGGTGGAGAGTTGGGGAAATGTTTGTTAAAGGAGACAAAATTTTGCTTGGTTAGGAGGAATAATTTCAAGAGATACACTTTACAACATAGTGACTATAATAAATGACAATATATTTTTAAAATCACTAAGAAAATCGATTTTAAGTGCTTTTACCAAAAAATGATAAGTATCTGAGGTCATACATACATTAATTAACTCGAGCCATTTCACAGTGTATATGTATGTAATGTAAAACATTGTTTTGTACACAATAAATGAAAATATAATTTCAATTTGTCAATTAAAAACAAAACGAATATTATAAATATGAATATTTGAATGTTATTCTACTTAAAGTACAATTGTAAGTATTTATAAATGTTGAACAATTAAGAAGTTAAAATCTATGAGAGAAATATGATTCCTCAAATAATTATGTGTCTGGCTTTTAAGACTTTATCTTAGAGTATGCAAAAATATATTTTTACATTTGGAAATAGATGTTAACAGTATGCATTAAGAATTGATATTTTAAAAATTGTTCTTACTTAAAAAATGAAGAAATATTTGACCTCACAATAATTATTACCATATTACCTAGAGTGATAGTTTTAGGTAACAAAATAAAACAAATAGTAAAATGAAAAAAAAAATCAACAAATAATGAAAAACATCATGAAATATTTGACCTGTTTTGTCCTCAGTCACGTCAAATGTTACAAGCATAGTAATTTTATATTAGCTTTAATGTTTGGATACCTATGCCCAGGTTCTAACCTGATCTAACATTCTTAGAGCACAATTTTACAACTATATGCATTATAACTGCTTTAATGTTTCATGTGTCATTATAATACAATCCCAAGTTATACAGAACACCAAGAACAGTTCAAAATATGCTGTACCTTTTTTGCTCATTAATAATCTAATAACATGATGTACTCTGTTGACCCAACTTTGAAAATAACTCTCTTAAGAATCATGTCACAATCCAAAACTTTCTCACTGATTTAACCACTAATACCTTCTCATTCTCAGTTTCATCTACTCTTGGGAATTAAAAATGTCTGTAAACCTAATCAGCACCTATGGGCTAACTTCTTGACAGGGTGGGATAATTATGGCTATATTGATCTTTTACACATTTGGAATAATATCAGTGTGATTTAATATCCATGTGATTGGATACAGTATTTGGAGAGTGCATATGAGCAACATTGCTCTTTTGTGTCAAATTGTCAGTTGAACACCTGATCTGTTTCAGCACTGTGCTAGGCATCAAAAGAAGTCTCAAAGGACATTTAGCCTTCTGGGGAAGACAAATATCTATAAATCTTCGGATGAAGCAATGTCTTAAGAATTATAGTAATGATGTTAGAAAACTATTCAAATACAAAGAAGGCAAAAGTGTCACTAAGGAGATGTTATTTAACCTAGATTTCTGGGTTAGGTAGGATTTTGCCAGAGTAAAGAGTGTTGAAGGAGGTGGAATAGAGTGTTTCTAGGAGAAAGCATAGCAGATAAAAAGGCACAAGGATGAAAATCTATTGTTCTCGTGGTATGTTCATACAGATGCCACTATTATTCCACAATAACCATATTGTTGCATTCAGCAGTCACTTTTATCCAGGTGTAGATGTAACTCAATTAATTTTTTGTCTGCTTTCACACTTTTGAAACTGCACTACTTAGCAGATGCTCTGCACTGTTGTCTTGACACCTACACTTTTATAACAATTGAAACATGAAGACAAAAGTTCTGAACAAAGTGAAAAATTGCATTCTTTTCAAAATGTTGCTCTGTTCAACCAATTAATGATAATAACTGTGATATTGGTGTGAAGTTTTGGCCAATTTCAGACTAATACTTAACATGTGGTTTTTTGTTTTCTTGTATAATTGAACCAATTATGTTAACTAAATTCAAGAACATCATTGAGGCTTCTAACACTAGAGATATGTGATGAACTACCTTTCTAGTCCTATATCAGCTTTCAGCATTGCCTGACATAAAAACAGCCACCATCTTGACCTTTCTGAATATTGATTTGGGCGGTAGACCGTGCACAAAAGATAACACAGCTAGACAACTAATCACAGAAGCACTTTAACCAGAATTAATAGGTGTTTCATCAAGCAAATCCCAATTTCTAATATGGTAAAAATGATAGCTAATATTAACAGGTGCCAAACAATAACAAAACAGGAGTTTAGACCTCATTAATACTGTGAAAATATCCTTGCTGCTCAGACAGCAGAAGAGATACATACCTCATGCTTTTTCCACTTCATCTTCTCCATGTTTCTTGATAATACAATAGTCAGAAGTTTCCTTCCTTTAAGTGGGATATTTGCAGGGATGGATTTGGTTTGTAAAGACACAGAGCCTTGAGATTTCCAGCAGCAAGAGAGTTGAATGATGGCAAAAGTGTAAAAAGTCTTGACAGTTACCAGCTGTGCAATTGCCCACAAATGCTCACATTCCCATTACGAATGCCAACATTGTCCTCAATTCAGGTGACGAAATGCGTTTTGATGGTTTTAAAATTTGTCTAAATTCTAGATTTTTATTAGAAGACCTATGTTCTAGTCTTTGCTATAACAATTAGCAGTGATGAAAATTTTGTCAACATTTCCTACTCTATCTCAATTTTCTCCTCTAAAACTGGTTTAGTAACAGCTTACCTTTCAGGTAAAACTGGCTCATTTTGGGAATCCAGAAATATAATAATCGTTGCAATTGTTTATTTGTGTTTTCTATGAAAAGTATATATGACTTTGTATTATGTATACAGACACACACACACACATACAAACACATACATATATAGAAGTTTTGCTTTGTCCTAGAAAGAATTATATTGGGGTTCTGAGGAATGCCAATTTAAAACATGCAGAAGAGTAAGGTAGGAATCAGGCAATTCATGATTAAAATGTATTTAGGTAACCTAGCTTGTACTCAGCTACAAAGAACATTCAACAGTGAAATTTGTAGTACAAGATCATTAAAGAGTATGAGGTGTACATAAGTGAAAAAATCTTGAAAATCTTGAAGGATATCCTTTAACCATGGTTACCTCAGGACACAGAATTCTCTGCTACAAAATTCACACAAAGCTATTTAAAGTGAATAAAAGTTAAAAATAAGTAAACCCTAAAAACTGGGGAAATCAAAGCTCTTAAAGGAAAAGCAATTTATCTATCATTACAAATCAAATTTATAATGAAACAGAAACAGAATTCTAATATACTGTTTTCCAATAGAAAGTGCTTTGCACATAGTCACCTTGTGATACCAAATATGAAAATACACAATTCTGTAAACAATCAAGTAGAATTTTGATTGGCTAAGCAGAGAAGTGCAGAAATAAAATAAGTATTAGCATTAATGTGAATTCATAGCTTCAAGTTATTTGAGAAAAGTAACTATGATTTATTGTAATTGTTAATATAAAAGGTATCAATGTACAACGTATCAGTTGCTATTCTCATAATCATGCATGTAATCATTCTTCATAAAAATGTGACTTCTTTCAGAACAAATATTAATACTTTATATTTATTACACAATTTAGGATAATTTCTTTAATTTAATTTTTATTATAAACTCAAAATTAAAATATCATAGCTTAATGTATAATGGCTAACTTAATAAATAATTTAAAACTATCTTACCCACAATGAAATTCTATGAAAATTAGTGAATGAACCTGTCCTAACTGTACTGTCAAATACTTTATGTATATAGTTATATATTATATATTAATTTTGCCTAAATTCAGACTTATATTATAAAATAAAAAGATTTATAATCTATATTTATATTATAAAATTTATATTATATAAATATATATGGAGAATGAGAAAAAATTTAGTTCACCAATGATAGGAAAGTTTGTCTTTAATTTTTCATGTTTGTTTCTAACATTTATTATTTATTTTAAGGATTAATAGGCATATATTTTTCTTGTGGAAACTCTTGGAAAATATAAAAACACAACTACGGAATGTAGTTCTTTCTCAGTGTCTCCTTTTTTCAATAAGTGGCAACACCAAAAACTAGAGAGACATCTTTGACCCTTTGACCCTCATTCCCATTACACAATTTAATAAAAAGTTTTACTGAATGAGCTTTACAATGTATATTTACTCATGGGTTTCTATGTTGGTTTTCACACGTTACACTGAGCTAGCAAAATTTATGAGCTTAACTTGTCTTACTGATCCTAGTCATGGATTATCCAGGCCTTTATCTCATTAACAGCCAGATTCAGTATTTTTAAAGGCAAAAATAAACCATGAAGTTAAAAATGATTTAAAATTGTACTTTATATAAGTAATATATAGTACTTATATAAAAACGTTTATTCTATATACTATATTATATAGAATACAGTTACATGTTACTTATGTTGTCCCATATGTTACTGAAGTCAGTTTTGGGATTTCAGTAGGTCACTTAGTAACTTCAGGCTCCTGAATGGTTAAGTAAAAAATACCCGAAATAAAAAGACTAAATTAAAATTATGGTTAATATTTGACCTTGGTCAATTTACTTTAACAATTTGTATCTTATTTTCATCGTAAAAATGGCTATAATTATAGTACCTACCTCATAACGGTGTGAAGTTTAAGGATAACACTATAATTATCAAGCTTATAACAATGCCTGTCATATAGTAAAGAGCATAATTGTTAGACATCATTTCTTCACCTACCAAAGTCTCTGAAGTAGAGTATCTCTAATGTTCTTCCAACACCAGCTTCCTAAGTTTATAATTCTACTTTGTTTTGTTCTCTCTACAATAGTTTTCACCTACTATATTTTAAGGTAGTTTTCTTATGAGCCACATATTATTTAAATACTGTATATGTTTATTTTGTATTGCATGTTTCGCAAACTTTGATTTACTAACACAGATTCTGTTGTTTTTAGTTCCATATTCATATAATATACAAGTTCACAACATCAGTTTTTAAGATAATTGTACTTACTCGTTTTCTAAATATTGTAAGTTAAGATGGGTTCTTCTTTAATTTTAAACTTTGAATCAAAATTTCTTAGCTTGTCATTTCAGTGAGAAGATTGGGCTCCAAGTTTTTTAAGGAGAACAGAGAGACACAGAGAAAGCTAGAGCAATGTGCTTTTTTTTTTTTTTTTTTTTTTTTTTCAAATTTGTGTTCTGTTCTCTTTCTTACCATCTTTATTTATGCCAAGGCGGGGAGGATAACCACATTGTGTCTCCACAATATTTATATGTCGTGAGTCCCCAATGTGACTGGATTTGGACATAGGGTCAATAAAGAAGTAATTATAGCTAAATGAGGTCATAAGGGCTAGCACTCTTAAAAGAAGAGGAAAGACGCCAAAGCATTTTCACTTTGTCACATGAGGACACAAGAAGGCAGCCCATCTGCAAACTATGAAGAGAACCCTCAATAGAAACAAACCCTGCTGAAGTCTATCTTGGACTTATAGTATCCAGAATTGTGAGAAGTAAATATCTCTTGTTTAAATCAATATTTTGGTATAGTAGTTTGAGCAGACTAATGTAACATTGTACACTTTTCAAGTTATTAATAATACTTATAAAAAATTCCTTTCATGCCAGATAATTCTTAGTCTCACCCTGCCATAACTTTAGTAAATATATGTGTTGTTTTTGTTTTCAGATCATAAGAATATTTTTGAAAAACATGATTTTCCATATCTTTTTCTCCAATCACATATTTACTTTTAATGGTTTAGGATGAGTCAAAGTTCTCAGTATTTTTTAAAGTTGTGTTATTATATATATTTTTATATATATAAAATACATATTTTATATATATATGTATTAGAACTTTGCATAACATCCATTCTCAGGAAACATTATTATACCCCTAAATAGATAAATTGAAGATTCTAGTAAACACATTGAAAAGTATATGAATAAATATATAGAGCCAAATACTTATTCTTAACATTATTGCATAATGAGAGGAATGCAGAAAATGTAAATTATATTTAACTTACAAAAAACTGTGAAAGGAGTTTACGCAGAGCATTACCTTATTAATAGCCACTTCCATGCTCTACGGAACTTATTTAGACAAAGCGTGTAGGGTTCTCATAATTTAATATAGCCCAGAATGACACAAAACACTTGGTGATATTCTTTGTATAACATTGAAGGAAGCTGCCTTCTATTTCTGTAGAATACTGAAATATTCTGTAGATATTTTGTAGAATGCCGTGTCAAGCACGTGATTGATTTTTTTTTGTATTTTTTGTCTTCATTTCCACCTTATGAATAAGATGCTATATATTCAGGATGAGAAAAAAAAAAGACTAAAAATTCATTGATTTGCCTGGTGTCACACTGCTATTACGTCCTAGAGTGAGAAATCAAATTTAAGCAGTTGACTCAAGAACCCACATAGTGAAGTGTATATTATTCAGTCCTCATAACGTAATTGCTTAAATATGCAATATTTGTTTACATTATTTAATAAGGATAGTCACGGAGTATTTTGCCCAATTTTGACCATTACAATAAACAAGTGTGTTTGATTTTTAACTTTTACATGTCATATTTTTTAGCTAAATGCATTCTACTTTGCATCTATGGTAATGAATTCAAAATGAAATATAGCTCCACATTTTCTCTTCCAAATAAAACCTGTTTGTTCATCATCCTTCCCCTTGACATCTTAAAAAGGGCAATCAAATTTCCATGACCCACTGTGCAATTGCTAAGTATGCATAATAAATAAATTTAAAAAATAAAAAAGGAAACAGAAGAAAAACATATCTGAGCACAGAGAAATAGCAGAGGTAACATCTAAGTTCAATAAAAGCAGGAACTATATAACTTTTAATTTGCCAATAAATACTCAAAATTATTACTCCAAGTAGTTGTTGAATGACTAAATAAAAATAGTTTATTTCTGCAAAAACACATCACATAGTTGAGTTAAAAGCCAGCCATAAATAATAATAATCGCTGCCATTATGTAAAACCAAAGATGCACCAGACTGAGCTAATTATTTTATATGGATTTTGCCATTTATTTCTGATTCTTAAAAAGTGAGTATTATAATTGACTCACTTACATAGGACTGAAAAGACGAATTTATTTTATTCAAGGGAACAGAGCCAGACTGGGAGTAGAGTCAAAACTATAATAAACAACAAGTTGGGAAAAAAAATAGAGAAGCTCAGTCTGAAGACTTCTGCTCACTGGGAGAAACGGCTTTCTGGGATAGTGAAGAATTGGGTTATGGAGGTAAACAAGGAATCACTTTATAACCATTGAAGCAAGACATTTTATATGGTGAAAGCTGCAGGCAAATGCTGAATCTGAGAATCCTTATGATCTTGTAACCTTTGGTCTCATAATGTTGTAATTAAGCATGGTATTTTCTTTTATTCATTTGTACTTTCACATATGTAAACCCTAGGCCAGGAATCCTATTTCTTGGATTCTATCTTCATTGTTATGCAAGCCTGAGCTCCAGTGAATGTTTCTTCTATATCCCTATTCCTGCTTTGTCTTAAAATAGTTTTTCTCTCCACCCAAGACACTATACACTGCATTATAATGCCTCTATGATGTCATTATATTTGTCTATGTCCGCCTCTTTCACCAGCTTGTGAGCTCTTTTGTAAATCCCTGGGGTTAGCATTGCATCTGATATATAAAAGTTCTAAAATAAGTCATCATTACATACTAAATAAAAGGCGAGTCAACCTAGAACTTTAATCTGAACTGTTTAGTTCAGCAAACATAAGGCAAAACATTTTATGAAATTTTAAATAAAGAAAAGAAAATTTTTGTTGAAGTAATAAGGAAGAGAAATGAATGTTCTGCTTCTCCAGATTTAAGAATGCAGTAACTAAGCAGGAATCCAAGTGCTTCTTTATTCTTTTGAGATCTGCTGTTGACAAGTGAAGAGGTTTTTATATCTTTATAAATATTCACACTGGTAATGTAATCCAGTCACCTTGGCTTACTTGTTTTATAAGAGGTTTTGGAGTGGGGTGATGGGGGATGTTCAAAATCTATTTTCCATTCTTATTGTACATTTGTTTTAAACGTACTAGAGAAAAGAATACAATACAAATGTATTTAATTTGTTTTAACACAGTATAAATATTTATTGGAGAAATTTATTGGTCTTCCCTCAAGACAAAAATGATGAAGTAAATATTTGACTTCTGTTGTTTGTACTATATATCTCTGGGTTTTGTCATGATGCTGTAGTTTCTCCTTTGGAGGGGAAAGAAGCTTCCAGTGGAACCTAGGAAAAGGTCTAGATGTAAAGGGAATATAGTTGGTCTCTGAGCATTTAACTAGTAAAATCAACACAACGTGATGAGAATGAAAGTTTTCTAAGCCATGTAAAATTACTATCTGAATAAATTTCTTTAAAGAAACAAAATATCAACAGAAGGAACTAGCCAGTTTAGAAATCAAGGTTTATAGTATCTACTCCATTCTGACTTTGCTTTAATTTTTTGCTTACCAAAGATTCCTCTTACTACTATTTTGACTTTTATGTCCCTAGATATGATAAAATTATGTGTATGTGTTTGGAAAGGGTTTGGAGGAATCCCTAGCCATGGGCATTTTCACTCCCAGACCAAGACTAATGAATAGATCCTGAGCTGTTATATATTCGATAAGAAAATACCACTTTGTCACATGACCTATTGCTGAAAGCACTCTTTTCATCTCAGCACCAATGTAAATAATCTTCCAACTTTAAATATTCTTTGGCTTTTATTCTAAATACTTGCAGCTATTTCACTATATATGTTTGCTTTTCTCTTTGAGCATGAAAATCGGGACCTTAATAGCTACAAAAAATGATATTCATTTCACCTTTCTGGAATCCAATACACAGGCTTGATTTTTACGGTTTGGCTCAGATGCACCTACTAACCATTTCTTCAAATGTGAACAATATGACCCAGCTCTCAAATTAGAGTTTTAGGTGACTGCATTAAATGTAACAAATTGCCACTTCATAAAACAATTTTATCTTGACAACATTATGCAAGCAAAGGTTACAAGAGAATCATAAAGATTCTCAGATTCAGCTTTTGCCTGCAGCTTTCACCATATAAAATGTCTCGCATCAAAGGTTGTAAAGTGATTGCTTGTCTACCTCCAGAACCCCATTCTTCACTATCTCTGGAAGCTTTTTCTTCCAGTGAGAATAGTCTTCAGACTGAACTTCTCATTCTTTCTTCAATGTGGTGTTTATTACAGTTTCGACTACTCCCAGATGCCCCACTCCTTTAAATAAATTAAATGTGTCTGTTTTGGTCTTAAAAAATAATACTCTGAAATGAATGTAATATTGCAATGACATTCTGATTTCTAGCACAGGGTATGCTGATTTCTGTCTTCTATTCTGAAATCTTGTAACAGCATTTGTTATTTTGAAGGTTTAGTGAGAGAATGCACATCTTACTGTTGACAGGGATTTTGTATGCTTTATTATCTTACTTTTCTAATGCTTTATTATCTTACTTGAAATAGTGGCGTCATGTCCCACTCATTCTATATCCGTGCACCAATGATTTTCAATGAGAAGTCTTGTCTTTTTTCATTAACTATAAAATCATAGTTTTGTGTTACATTAAAATTTCAGGGTACTTTTCTGAAAAGCACCGATATTGTCTCTTTATTAATTAACTTGCTGCTATGATCTCAAGAAGCTGTGGATAATCTTAATTGAGGTGTGATCTTGGACATTTAGAAGTGTGTGTGTGTGTATGTGTGTGTGTGTTTATGTGCGTGTGTGTGTGAGAGAGAGAGAGACAGAGAGAGAGAAAGAGACAGACTGACAGAGAAAGAGATGGGGGTGGAAGTGTGGGAGTGGGGCTCTGAAATAGAATCCTGAAATTCCTTAGAAACAACTTAGTGGCTAAAGTCTATTCCTAGCTCTGCTTATGGATGTAGATGCTTTGGGGAGCTCTGACACTGTAGAAACTATACAATGTTTTTGTCATCTGACTGAAATCTCCATTCCTGGTACAGGAAAATTTAGACTTCTTTAGAGGGGTCTGCATGTTTGACAGGGGGTGGGAGAGTGTTATGTGGGCCATTAAGATAATCATGGATCATTATGGCTGCATAAATAATCACAGTAAACATTTTCCTGGATAATGGTCTTGAGAATCACCTATTGTTTCATAGTGCCCACAAGGTGACTGGTAAAGATGGGTTTAAACAAGATGAAGAAAGGCCATGTTTCCAAGTGGTTAAGAATATATGTTACAGGGAAGTGTGGGATTCCTCAATTCTTGTCTTCCTGGAGCAAAGAATTCAGCCAAGAGACCAATTAGTAAAGCAAGCGAAAGCTTTATTAAGGAAATAAAAGTAGATTCCAAGAGAGGAGTGGGATGACCCTGCTGGGAGCAGTCACAAGAGTTCTGCACTGCAGTTTTTGTTATGTTGGACTGTTTCTTTAAGGTCTCGCTCCTGTCTTAAGTCTCCGCTTTTGTCCCCACCTAGTTCCCACCCAGGTTTGTGAAGGAGGAAGAGGAGGGCAAGGAGGAATTGGAGAAGAGAAAAAGAGAGGTAGAGGAGGAGAAGGAGGAGGTGGAGAAGGAGAAAGAGGAGGAGGATGGAGGGGAAAGAAGAAAAGCGAAAAAAGTATAAAACAGAATTTCTCAGAAAAGAACATTGTCAGCAATGACCCTGGTTTTTGTAATATGCTCTATGTGTTTCAAGAAAAGTAAAGAGATCAGAGAGGCTCCAGTGCATTGAGGAGTGTAGGAGAAAGATGAGAACAACAAAATAGACAGGACCCAATCACATGGACTTTGTAGGTTACAATATAGGAATTAGATTTTAATCTGCAAATGATAACAAGCCTCCAGAAAGTGTGGAGCAGAGATACTCTAATATTTAAATTTTAAAAGAATAATTCTGAATGATTTGTGTACAACAGACTGAGAGGACATATAAGAAAATACTTTGTTCTCACATTTTCAAGGTTTAAAAGATACACAAAATTTCAATATACATTGTTTGATAATGTGTCTTCCTCTGGAATCATATAAATTCCACTACTCTCAGTACATTTTATAATGGGCATCCAATTCCAGTAGTCACTATTCACTGTGATAGTAGAAGTAATTAAGAAAATATAGGTTAGTCAGGCTTGTACAAACTTGAACAGTTTAATTGCTGCCTTGATCATTGTTTCACTATGGATCGAACTTATAAATATATTTTGCATATTTTCTGCTATGAACTAAATTGCCTCCTTCAGATTTATATGTTGAAACCCTAACTGTCAATGTCATGGTATTTGGAGATAGGGCCTTTGGGAGACAATTAGGTTTAGATAAGGTCATAAAATGGGGCCATAATCCCAGAGGGGTGGTGCCCTTATTTAAAGAGGAAGAGACACCAGTATGTGCCAGATTGCAAGGGAGAATGGATTTATTACGTTACATGGATGAAATTCATTAAGCAATGTGGAACCATTGAAGTTTATTGGTTAATGCCTTAATATTTGGCATAAACTTATATATATTTTCCTACAAATATTCTATTTAAAATACTTTATTTTTATATTTAATTAAATATTATTTTATTTAAAAAAACTTGAAGACCATATCAATTTCTAGGAAATCAATATAGCCTATTTCATAAATAGGCTATAAAACTGTGAGCTAAAAGTACATAGGGAGTGACAGAACACAGCAAAGTTTTAGAGGGCATATGTATTCTGTGCCATGAACAAAATGAACAGTAATGATGCTTAAGAGGATTTTTGTCCGTTTTAACTCAATGCAGAAAAATGATTAGTCAGTTCCAAATTAGACTCATCCACTTGAATAGAGAACCAAGAGCACATAGTAACCATCATATTACCTACATAAAAGACAGAAATAGATTTTGACTAAAACACTATCATTATTCATGAGAACCCAAGTTTGAAGGCCTATGTTAATACAGGGATCGCTAAACAGGAATTATTTTAGATTCTAAGTCTTGCTTTGAAATAACCCACAGAATAATTAATTGTTCTCTACCTTTTCAATATAATGTTATCAAAATTTGAGTCTGATCTCTATTTACTGTGTAACTATGTGGCTCCTAACATGTCTAGGCAATGTGGTAGGAATTTGATTGATGACTTCAACATTCCTTATAAAAATGGGAAGAATTAAAAACAAAAATATAATTGACTCAAAATGTGTGTAAAATTATCTGTTTTGAAAAATTTGTCAACAAACGTTTCTGTTCTTTCATTTAGCTGAAAAACCATAATGATAGCATTGCCTCGAGCAAGGCAGGCTTGACATAGACAGATAAATTTGGGGAGCATCTGTGCAGAACAGAACTACTTCTGTGGAGCACAAGGCTCCAGGCTGATTTTGAGCTTGCAGGTAGGGAATGTCCTAAGTAGTGACAGATGCTTCAGATCATGAAAATGACACCAAGCAATAAAGTTCCCATGTGCCTCTGAGTAGAATGGACACTTTGGCCCTACATTGCCCTGTTGTGTTTTATCTGATCTTTGAAGTAATATTGGGGAATATTGTTACCACTGAAATAGAAGGTTAAAACCAAAATCAGGGATAACATGCTGTTCAGAATGAGATAATGGCATGAAGATGATATTAACACTGCTTTCAAGAAGTCAGAGTAGGTTTGAACATATGGTAACAGTTGGATAATGAATGAGATAATGAATGAAACATGACAACATTAGAGAGAGATAGACTAATTGTGGCTACACATGGGGCTAAAGCCAAAAGATGTAAACAAAGTGAAAGCAAATGAGTACCAAAAGTTTGGATCAGTTGGGAGAGTGTTTTTCTTGTGCCAGTCCTTTTATATACTGACCTTTTTTTGTATATCCATGTTCCATTTTCGAAAACCCACAACAGTCTATCCAGAAAGAAATGTTATCTGAGCCCAGCATCTAAATTTTTATCAAGATCTTAGAATAATACATTATTTTAAAATTCATAAATTGTATCTGTCTGCTATTAATTCTTTTGCATTTGACAGATGTAATAATGAGAATTTGAATACCAAGTTCTGAAAAAAATTCAAATAATAAAATAAAAATCACATTTTATTTATTCATGTCTTTTTTATTGACAATAAGATAATGCCTTAATATTTGGGCATAACTATATATATTTTCCTACAAATATTTTAAGTAATTTATTATATTTAATTAAATATTATTTTATTAAAAACATGAAGATCATATCACTTTCAAGGAAACCAACATAGCCTATTTCATAAAGGGCTACAAAACTATGAACTAAAGTGCATTTTCTGTGCTTCAGGCCACTGAAAAGCTCTATTAATATGGCAAGCTATGTGACTATAAAACTTTTTTCAAGACAGGGTCTCAAAAATATTCAAAGCCATATTGAGAATATGATTCAGTTAGACAAAAGGCCTTCTAGGAAGGTTAAAGATGTACTTACACCTAATCAAGAAACTTCCAATATTTGCAAACATTGATTTCAGAATTGCTATGGATCAGTAACTCAATGCCTCCAATTTTCTCCCATTTTTAAATGATAATGTACATAGTGATTATTTTATGCATGTCCTACCATTGTACGTTATTTGTCTTAGAAAAGATTACTCTTGTTAGTTTCACAGGTGAGAGGACTTGTACTCTAGCAGTCATATTTAATGAGCTATCCCCAGGGAGCATCATCTACATATTGTTTTAAGTCTCACTCAATAACAAGTTTCTGGGCCATGGAAGGGAGTGAGTTTATGTTGCATGTGGGAGGAACGTGAATCATTGTGAACCAGACAGCAGTCTGTGGAAAACAGATACGAAGATAGTCCCAAACGATCCCTGCTTGCCTCTGGTATTCAAATCTTTGTGCGGTCTTCCCCCATACTATACTAAAGTTGTTCCTGTGTAACTAGTAACATATGGCAGAAGTGATGGTCTGTCTCTTCTGATTTTGGTAGGTTATAAAAGATACTGTGGGTTCTCTCTTGATTTCTTTTGCGCTCTCTCTCTCTCTCTCTCTCTCTCTCTGAAAATAGGAAGCTACTATTTGGAAAAGCCCTACAAAATGCCCACATGAAAGGTTGCTGAAGCATACAGCCAATAGCCAATAAGGAACTAAGGCCTGCCAAGAGCCACACACATGAGGTTAGAATAACATTCTCCAGCCCAAGCAAAGCCTTATGATGATTGAAGCCTTACTCTGCAAACTGACTGTAATCTTGTCAAAGATACTGAGTCAAAACTGCCCAACTGAGCATCTACTGGGTTCTTGAAACTGTTAGACAATTACTGTTGTTTTAAAGTGTTAATCTTTGGAGTAATTTGTTATGTAACATTTGAAACTGAATGCCTGTATCTGAAATTAAAATTTACCTTCTTATGGAAGATGATATGACTCTTCCATTGCAATTATAATATTGCAGTATGATAATTTAGTTATAGATCACTATAAGGTAAGGGCAACTATGTTTCCTTTAAGTCTGTTTCTCCAGGGGCCATCCTAGTATCACACCTATCACATAACAAATACTAAATATTTACATAAAGGAGGAAAGGAGATAAGCAATAAAGTAATTTTTTTCTCTAACATTTTTGTCAAATTTTCAGACACAAACTAGACTAAAAAAATACACTAATTAATATTCCACCATTCCAAATCAAATAACTTATTTTTTTCTGTGTCACATATCTTTGAGAAATGCAAAAATAATGAGGTCATGAATAAGTAGTTAAGCAGGTCCGTGTTTAAAAATTAAAGGCCATATTGCCTACATAGTTTTGTGTTAGGTAAAGAAAACAGTGTTCTCTATCTCAAATTGCCACTTCTTTAAAAAAAAAAAATAATAATTAGCGTCTTTATTAAAGTATTGTGAAAGAGAAAGTATTTTCTACTGCAATTACTAAACATTCTCACTGGACATAAAGTGGTCTTTACCTCTAATGTGATTTTTTTTCTTATTTAAAAAATAATCAAAAAGACATTATCCAAGAAATAAATGGTGGTGGGTAGTTGAATAAATAACACTCCCAACATGTAGAACAATTATATACTCTCCAACAGAATTGAAGCTGAGATAGATACAAACACCAAAGGAGCAGACTCCATAGGCAAAATAGAAAGACTCTAATATAATTCTTGATAGAGGAGCTCAGCTCTGCAAACTGGAAATCCTGTCAATCCTCTTTTCAATTAAAAGTATGCAGGGAGGGAACAACACACATCCACTGGGGCCTGTGGGTGGTGGGGATAGAGAGCATCAGGACAAATAGTTAATGCATGCGGGGCTTAAAACCCAGATGACAAGTTGATAGGTGCAGCAAACCACCATAGCACACATATACCTGTTTAAGAAACCTGCACATTCTGCACATGTATCCCAGAACTTAAAGTAAATAATTTTTTTTTTTTTTAAGTATGCTGCCCACTTTCTCCCCGAACCTAGGAGGAAGCCTTCTAGCAATTGTGAGGGAAGAATTATAGGGCTTAATGTTATCAGCTAATTGGGTAACCTTGATATGGTCTCACTAATACAGGATGCCCCCAGTCAAACTATATCATTGATATTCTTCGAACAAGTTCTATGCTTTCCTACTTCTTTGTATTATTCCTTCTACTTGGAATAGTTTCCCTTGCTTATAACTCACACATTTGACTTCTAAATATTGTTCATTTTTCAATCTTTAAAGGTCACTTTTCACAAGAAGAATTACCTAAAAACTATAGAACTGTGTCCTTTTAAATCTCTTGGAAGACACTGACAGTACAATTTACAAGGATTTTATAGAGTATTTATTGTGTTTATACATCTATACAAATCACAGAACAGGAGTTGATGACCAAACACCTCTAAAAAGTTTGAGGCAAGAGTAGGGAACTAAAGGCTAAGCAAGTGCCTTTGTATTTCATTCATTAAATCTTAGAAATCCTCTAACATTTTTAAAGCTTGGAATAAATTAATATGATTAATTAGTATTAAGAGTTGAAATAGTGCTTTACTTTCTATCAAAATATTAGCAAAATTTTAAATATAAGAATTAGTAAAAAATAGTCACACACATGATTTAATGAGATAGAATCTATGTTGTTACAACTTCAGAAGAGATATCTAACATTACAACTAAAATCCAGTAACAGTGAACCCGGAAAAAGATGGAAACTGCTCATTCATGCTCAAAATACATTTAAATATATGTAAATGTATGATGACCCATTGAAAGGATTTTACAAACTTTGCAAACAACAGAAATTCATTTAGCAGCAATGTAATTTAATGCAGCAAAGCAATGACCAAAATAACTGTACAATCATTTTTATTAAAAACTTAATCATATGGAAACACATTCTTTAAAGAATAGCTATTGTCATTAACTTAGGGAATGTTAGAATCTGTAAGGCAAGTTGCAAACCAGAAAAACAGGAAGAATCAAGGCTCTGTGCCACATGAGTGAAATAATTTATATCTGATTTTATAAGTAAATTTAGTTCTTACATGTATTAGTTGATGTGCCAGGCAGTTAGGGTGCAAAGATAAATATGATATCAGCTTTTTCTTAGAGGGCATGATAGTTGAGAGAAGGTGATAACAACACAGAAATAAACTTTTCCCTAAAGTAACAGACATATAATCAGATGGGCATGTGTGCGGGGCTTCAGAACTTCCTTTAACTAGGATTCTCAGACTAAAGTATCCATATATTTCAGATAGAGGAGAAGTGGGAGCGTGTAAAGTATTATAATTTGTACATTAATAGGCATTCAAGGCTGAGAGAACAACATGAAAAAGAACAGAAATGCTACATGGTGGTATGAGGCACCATAATCAGTTTTGTATTATTATAGCATCACCTAAAGATAGAACCAAATACATAAATTGTGGGGCACAGTACAAAATGAAAGTGTTCAAAAATGCTTAAGAATTTCAACGTGGTTTCTGAACATTAAAATACCTGCTGGGCCCTCTGAGCATCAGGGCCTTAGTTCACATGCCAAACGGCCCATATATCATATTGTGTTTAAAAGTTAGCTCAAGAGTGAAGAAAACTGGGATTCACATCCCAGCTCTGCTCTTTATATTGTAAATTTAAAAACATAGCAGTGCTCTCTACAAAGTGGCAGTGGGAAGCCCCACATTTAATTCCTGTTATATAAGAAGTCCGAAAGAATCAACCCACCCAGGTGGAGATCCTTGAAGTATGCCTGCAGAGAGACCTAAAGTGAAGCTATATCCTAAGAGGGGAGAGTCAGGACTTAGTTGCAGACAAAGGAACAAAGGAGGGTTCATCACACAAAAGAACCAGAAGGTACAGGGAACCAGAAAGTACAGTCAAAAGATCTGGGAGGAACATCGTCTAAGAGAAAAAATAAGGGAGACAGACAGAAAGAGAGAGAGAGAATATATATGAAGAAAGAAATGTGCAATAGATCAATGGAAATTAGTAATAACATCAAATTCTGGAATATGGTTCTCTACTTTTACATTTACTTTGATGATATGATGATATCTATTTGAAATATTCTGTAAGGATCATTTTACATCTCTATATTTGCTATTTTCCTGCAGGTTTAAGTTGTCGGGCAAACTCAAAATCAGTCTTATATAAGATTATCTAATTTATTAAACTAACTTTACATAACATGGCTGATTTTGCTACCATAATTAAACCCAATTACTAAGAATATAATTAAAATTTAATAAGAATGGTAATTTATAAAAATAATACCACAAATAAAAGCAAAGACTACTTTCTGTAAATTAATCTATTTACTAATCAGAAAGAACACCAACACAAACAAATCAACTAAATTTTATCCTTTTGGTTACTTAACGTAGACATACAACTTTGCCTTTAAAAACATTACATTGCCCTTTGAATCTATACATAGAGACAAAGGAGCACGAGAGAAAAAGAAATGAAGCGTTTAAATGGAAGAAGAGAATAAATAAACATGGTATATGATGGGAAAACATCATTTTAAAGCATAGATACAGTAAGAACTGATGAGCGTGTGCTAATCATTCTCTCGTAACAAATTTGGTCATAATAGGAAAGCAAAATATCATTACTGTATATCATCTTTGAAAGCAAGCTAATAGCTAAATTTTTCTTTTATTTTGTTTCTGCCAATATAAATGAAATAGCTAGGAATTTTTTGTTGTTGTTGTTTAGACAGAGTCTCGCTCTGTGGCCCAGGCTGAAGTACAGTGGTGCGATCTCTGCTCACTGCACCCTCCGCCTCCCGAGTTCAAGCAATTCTCCTGCCTCAGCCTCCTGAGTAGCTGGGATTACAGGTGTGCGCCATCACACCTGGCTATTTTTTGCATTTTTAGTAGAGAGAGGGTTTCACTATGTTGGTCAGGCTGCTCTCAAACTCCTGACCTTAGGTGATCCACCCGCCTCGGCCTCCCAAGGTGCTGGAATTACAGGCGTGAGCCACCGCGCCCAGCTGGATGATTTCTTTTAAAGCCCACTGACCAAGGGTAACCAGAAATATGTCCATAGTGCAAAAGAAAGCAGGGAAGGAAGGGAGAGAGGAATGGAGGTGAGAGAGGGAGAGAGAGAATTAGTTTGCTGCAGCAAGGGAGAACAACATATTTTAGAGCAACTGTCTGTATTCCAGTAGAAGAAATTGGGCTCTGGAAACCGGCTCTGAATTGAACACCGTGAAGAGGCAGGAGCAGTTTAGCAATTGTTACTCAGGAGAAAGAATAATGAAATGCTGGGAATATCCTTGGTGAAGAAAACGGTCATTCAGAAGAAGGATGTATTTGACATTTTGGCTGTATCCTCTTAGAGACATGGTTTTCTTATGGCCCTGGCCCTGTCCAAAAATACCACCCCCACAAAAAAAAAAAAAAAATACCACTTTTGTTTATATCCTATTAGAAATGTCATAGTCTGACAACCAGAAGAGCTGATTTTCACTTAATTGTATCATTAAAAAAAAAAACCAACAATTTGAGGCACAAAAAGAATACAGAATTTAAAATAGTCATTTAAATATTCAGTTAATTCATTATAAGTTTATTTAGCACCGGAGTCTGGTTTCTTGATTCTCAAGAAAGTAATGTAATACTAACATGAGACTAAGACTAACATGAAAATAATTATAGACATTTCATTGGTTTTTTGTGTTGGTGTACTTTCTGATTAGTAAACAGGTTAATTTACAGGAAGTAGCCTTTGATTTTATTCGTGGGAAAAGTTTTATAAATCACCATTCTTATTAAATTTTAATTAAATATATTCTTAGTAATTGGTTTTGTGTATATATGAAGTAAAGCAAGTTTTTTCTGCAGCAAAATCACCAATTTTTCAGATTTCCCCTCCTTAAAGATATCTACAGAAATTATTATATTAAGTAATTAGAGCGATAGAGAACTCTTCTGCTCCATCGCACGGCAAAGCTGCTCAGCTAAGTGTTTCAGCCTCTGGCCTCCTACATTAACACAGCTCAGGGAAATGGCCCAAGGTGTAAATAGAAGCTCCAGCTCACTGGAAGGGTGCTCAACCTGAAACTCAAAGGACTTCTTGGTAATGTACCTATTTCTCATTGTTAACAAAGAAGTTTCTTCTCATTTGTAAAGTCATATATAGAGGCAGAGAATATCGTATATTCACACAAATCCTTAGCCTGTAATGAAGGTCAGAATGGTGCATTAACCACAGTCACTCATTGCAATTTAGAGATGAGGTATCACCTTAAGTGAATTTGCAGGGTATGGAAGGTTAAATGAAGTCCGTTCGGGGTCTTTTTTTTTTTTTTTTTTTTAAGAGTAAATCACTCCGTTCCTCATTTGGCTCCTATATGCCTAGTTTGCCCATCTTTGCTACCCAGAAGGCAGCCAGTTTTACTCTGGGTTTTTTTGTTTGTTTGTTTTGTGTTTTTTTGTTTGTTTGTTTTTGCACATTAGTCCACGGTGACTGTATGCAAATACAAGAAAATGTGACTATCTATTCTTATTTGCTCCCCACACAAGCTAGCATATGATATGCACTCTTCTGAGCCCTCCTTTTTTAATTTAATTTTATTTTTAAATTTATTTTTTATTTCAATAGGTTTCTGAAGAACATGTGGTGTTTGGTTATGTTAATAAATTCTTTAGCATTGATATTAAGATTTTGGTGTGCCCATCACCCGAGCAGTCTACACTGTGTCCAATGTATAGTCTTTTATCCCTCACCCCCACAACCCTTTCCCCTGAACCCCCAAAGTCTATTGTATTATTCTTATGCCTTTTTGTCCTCATAGCTTAGCTCCTCTTTATAAGTAAGAAATACGATGTTTGGTTTTCCATTCCTGAGTTACTTCACTTCCATCCAGATGGCTGTGGATGCCATTACTTTGTTCCTTTTTTATGGCTGAGTAGTATTCTGTGGTATGTGTATGCACCACATTTTCTTTATCCATTTATTGATTGATGGGAATTTGGGCTGGTTTCATATTTTTGCAATTGCAAATTGTGCTGCTATAAACATGAATGTGCAAGTATCTTTTTGTGTAATGACTTCTTTTTTTTGGCTAGATACCCAGTAGTGGGATTGCTGGATCAAAAGGTAGGTCTACTTTTGGTTCTTTAAGGAATCTCCACATTCTTTTCCACAGTGGTTGTACTAGTTTACATTCCCACCAACAGTGAAAAGTGTTCCCTTTTCACCAATCCATGAAACATCTATTTTTTTTTTTTTATTTTTGATTATGAACATTCTTCCAGAGGTAAGATGGTATCACATTGTGGTTTTAGTTGCTTTTATCTGATAATTAGTGATGTTGAACATTTTTTATATGTTTGTTGGCCAATTGTATATCTTGAAAATTGTCTCTTCCTGTCCTTATCCCACTTTTTGATGGGATTTTTTTTTTCTTGGCTGACTTGAGTTCCTTGTAGATTCTGGACATTAGTCCTTTATTGGATGTATAGATTGCAATGATTTTCTCCCACTCTGTGGGTTATCTTTTTACTCTGCTGATTATTTCTTTTGCAGTGTAGAGGCATTTTAGTTTAATTAGGTCCCATATATTTAACTTTGTTTTTGTTGCATTTGCTTTTGGATTCTTGGTCATGAAGTCTTTGCCTAGGCCAGTGTCTAGGAGAGTTTTTCCGATGTTATCTTCTAAAACTTTTATGGCTTCAGGCCTTAGATTTAAGTCCATGATCTATCTTGAGTTGATTTTTGTATGAGATGAGACATGAGGATCCACTGTCATATTTCTACATGTGGTTTGCCAATTATTCCAGCATCATTTGTTGAATATGGTATCCTTTCCCCACTTTATGTTTTTGTTTGCTTTATCGAAGATCAGTTGGCTGTAGGTATTTATCTCTATTTCTGGGTTCTTTAATCTGCTCCTTTAGTCTATGTGCATATTTTTATACCAGTACCATGCTGTTTTGGTGACTATGGACTTATAGTATAGCTTGAAGTCAGGTAAGGTAATGCTTCTAGATTTGTTCATTTTTCTTAGTCTTACTTTGGCTATGCAGGCGCTTTTTTGGTTCCATATGAATTTTAGGATTGTTTTTTCTAGTTCTGTGAAGAATATAGGTGGTATTTTGATGCAAATTGCAATGAATTTGTAGCTTACTTCTGGCAGTATGGTCATTTACGCTATTTTCTTTCTACCCATACATGAGTATGGATGTGTTTCCATTTGTTTGTGTCATCTAGGATTTATTTCAGCAGTGTTTTGTAGTTTTCCTTGTAGAGGTCTTTCACCTCCTTAGTTAGATATATTCCTAAGTATTTTATTTGTTGTTGTGCAGCTATTATAAAAGGGGTAGAGTTCTTAATTCGATTCTCAGCTTGGTCACTGTCGACGTATAGCAGAGCTATTGATTTGTATACATTAATTTTGTATCTTGTTCCAGTTTTGTGTCTTGTTCCAGTTCTCAGGGGGAATGCTTTCAACATTTCCCCATTCTGTATAATGTTGGCTGTGGGTTTGTCATAGTTGGCTTTTATTATGTTAAAGTATGCCCCTCTATGCCAATTTTGCTGAGGGTTTTCATCATAAAGGGATGCTGAACTTTGTCAAATGCCTTTTCTTGTGTCTAATGAGATGATCATGTGATTTTTGTTTTAAATTGTTTAGTGGTGTATTATCTATTGACTTGCATATGTTAAACTGTACCTGCATCCCTGGTATGAAACCCACTTGATCATGGTGGATTATCTTCTTGATGTGCTGTTAAATTCGGGTAGCTAGTATTTTGTTGATAATTTTTGCATCTATGTTCATCAATGATATTGGTCTGTAGTTTTCTTTTTGTATTATGTCCTTTCCTGGTTTTGTTACTAGGATGATACTGGCTTCATAGAATGATTTAGGGAGGGTTCCCTCTTTTCTATCTTGTGCAATAGTGTCAATAGGATTGATACCAATTCGTCTTTGAATGTCTAATAAAATTCAGCTGTGAATCCATCTAGTCCTGGAATTTTTTTTGTTGGCAATGTTTTTATTGCCATTTCATTCTTGCTGGTTGTTATTGGTCTGGTCAGAGTTTCTATTTCTTCCTGATTTAATCTAGGAGGGTTGTATATTTCCAGTAGTTTATCCATCCCTTCTAGGTTTTCTAGTTTATGCATATAAGGGTGTTCCTAGTAGCCTTGAATGATCTTTTGTATTTCTGTGGTATCCATTATAATATCTCCCATTTCATTTCTAATTGAGCTTATTTTGATCTTCTCATTTCTTGGTTAGTCTTACTAATAGTCTATCAATTTTGTTTATCTTTTTAAAGAACCAGCTTTTTGTTTCACATATCTTTTGTGTTGTTTTTTGTTTGTTTCAATTTCATCTAGTTCCGCTCTGGTTTGTTATTTCATTTCTTCTGCTGGGTTTGGGTTTGGTTTGTTCCTGTTTCTCTAGTTCCTTGAGGTGTAAGCTTATATTGTCTATTTGTGCGCTTTCAGACTTTTTGATGTAGGCATTTAAGGTGATGAACTTTTCTCTTAGTACCACTTGCTGTATCTCAGAGGTTTTTATAGGTTATGTCACTATTATTCTTCAGTTCAAATAATTTTTTAATTTCCATCTTGATTTCATTGTTGACTCGATCATTCAGGAGCTGGTTATTTAATTTTCATGTATTTGCATGTTTTTAGGGGTTCCTTTTGGAGTCAATTTCCAATTTTATCCTACTGTTGTCTGAGAGAGTACTTGACATAATTTTAATATTCTTAAATTTAATATAATGTTAGTGTATAATCTCAAATCCTTCTTGATTCTGTTATATGATACATTAATTAGCACATAGTCCCAAACTTGTTTGTGTACAAGTTTCATATCTTGCCCTAGTGCATTTATACGTTCTTAACCATGTTTCCTTCTTGGTACGCTTATCTCATGTTGTTTCTTGATATCCACACTGTTTTCTAACTATAATGTTTTTCACCAAATTCCTCTCAAGGATTGTTCAGTTTTCTCAATCCTGTTGCCAGAGACAGTTGCAAACATTAGCTTTAGTTTTTTATTAAATACAAGGAAAAAGTTGATTGTAATAACAAAATATCAGTTCTACTGCGTATCTTGGGTTATGAATTTTCCAATCCTGTCTCCTAAATATCATAATGTGCTGAATATAGTCATTGTCAGTGTGAAAGTTAAAAATATTAGCTATTAGAATTACTAGTGTTAATGAACAGACATCCGAGTAATGGACTAAAATGGATTGTGGTTGTTTTGAAATGTGGAAACTCTAATTAAATATTCCTGGGAGCTTAACCCTTAGTATAAGGAAAGTGAATAAATTTACCACCTACAGAGGTATTTTATAATGCCAAGTTAGTGCCAAAATATCTTGCTTAATTTTCAAAACTCCTCCTTCACTTTCTTGCCCAAAAGCTTTTAGTTCATATGATCTCTCCTGCTGAAATATCTGTACCCCATTTTGACCACCTAAAGCTATTTTATCTAACCAAATTAAAAATAAATGCCAAGCCTTTCATGAAGCTTCCAAAAGTCTATGCTTAGTTGCTCGGTGTCAAATGTCATCTTTGAATGTTCCTCTGTTTTACCCCCTCCATGTCCAATCCATCAGCAAGTTCTGTAGATTTTTTTTTTAATTTCTCAATCTATCTCAAATCTATACACCCCTTTTCATTTCCATTAACAGAAAAGTCCAAATTGTGATCATCTTTCTCTTCTTCTGCATTAATAGGATCCACTATTATCTGACACACACTTAGTTCACTTTCCACGTAGCAACCTATCAGACTTAAAAAAAAAAAAATTAAATTATATCTTTCTCTAGTTTATTGTCCTTTCATTTTTACATAGATTAGTATCTCAACTTAGAATAGCCACTATGGTCTTAGAAAAATAGCTCAGTATGCCATCTCTCTGCCTTCATCTATATATTTCTTTCTATTGCTACAGCTAAACTATGCTCCAGTCTCTTTCTATTCTGAAATGAGAAGGATTTTCTTCATAAGGATATTTGAACTTCTCTTTGCCTAGAGTGCTCTTTCCCTAGGTGTGCACATCATTAAGTCTTTGCTTCAATTCGCCTCCAGAGAGGCCTTCTCTTACCACCCTTTTTAAAGCATGCTGCTCACTCTCCGCTGTTTCTCACAGTCGCTTTATTTCAGATCACATTGTTCTATCATCTCTATGATTTGTCATTACCTGAATTTTTTTAATAATATGTTTATGTACAATATTAAGTAGCTCCATGTGAGTATTTTGGTTTATTGCTGTATTTCTAAAGTATAAAAGAGCTTCCTAGAACATAGAATAAAACAGAAAAACTGTTTTTGAATAAATAATTCCAAACCAGACATTATTTTTTTTACTGGGATTTCTTATAGTATTTTATTTTCTTCTAGTTTTTAGAGCAGATTAAATTGGCTTTCAATATAATATTTTATATATATCATCAATCAGCTTAAACAAAATATAAGTGTTTTGAGGACACATTGAATGTCTTCTAAATCTTTGTCTTTCCTGTGGAAAACAGAAGGTAGAATGAAAAGAAAAGCATGAATTAAAACTTAACATGGGTTCACATTGTGCCCTCAATAATTAATAATTGCAGTCTGAAAATGTTTTACTGAAATTAAATTTGTGTATTTGTAAAATAGTTTTAATAATAGCTCTTAGAATTGTTAAAATTAAATTACTACTATATGAAGTATCTGGGAAGTTGACATCCAAATTTTATATACATACATATACATGTATCGTTAATTCATTTTTTATAATGTCTAAGATATTTTCTGGGACATAGACATAAATAAAAATTTACTTAATAATCAAGCAAAAACACTTTTGAGCACCTGTCATATTCTAGGAATTATACTAGGTATTTCTGTTGAGTTATCTTCCATTTTCCTAATAGCTCTGAATAGAAATATCCTCATTTTGTAAATAAATTGAAAATGTAAGATATTAAACAATTTTCCCAAATGACTTAGCTCTTATAAAGAAAATCAAATATTTGAACGCACGTTTGTTTTGTCTTTGAACTAGGGAATTCCTTCATTCATTTATCTAGAATTGTGAGCATTTTTTTTAGATTGGGATCAGTATTAATAAAAGTAAAATATAAATTCTAAAGAAAAAAAGTTAAAAAATTTTAATCATTTAAAGTAAAATTTTTTAAAACATTTTTTAAAGTTAAAAAATTTTAATCATTAAAATTTTAATTAGAATTGTCTTTCTTACATGTCTTTAGGTTAGGTATACATAGAATTGGCATAGTATATTAAATATAGATTTAAAATTGTAGCTTCAACAAATTTATTCTTTATCTTGGGCTATGCTATTTTTGTTACATAAAAATTTTAATTACCGATTATAGAAATGATGGTAAAGTTAATTCACCAGTTTTCAGCATAACTCATCATTTCAGATAATGTTTGGAGATAACATAATATTACTTTATTAATTAAATAATATCTTCCATGTTTGTGTTCTTTAAATAAAAGGGATTAAAACCTTACATTAGGCCAGGTGTGGTGGCTCACGCCCGTAATCAGGATCCTCAGGCAGGAGGATCCTGAGGTCAGGAGTTCAAGACCAGCCTAACCAATATGGTGAAACCCTATCTCTACTAAAAATACAAAAATTAGCTGGGTGTGGTGGCACGTGCCTGTAATCCCAGCTACTCGGGAGGCTGAGGCAGGAGAATGGCTTGAACCTGGGAGGCGGAGGTTGCAGTGAGCTGAGATCGTGCCACTGCACTCCAGCCTGGGCGACAGAGCAAGACTGTCTCAAAAAAAAAAAAAAAAAAAAAAAAAAAACTTACATTATAGTAGAAGTTCTTAGAATAGGAAGGACACTTTCTCTCCTGGACAATTACTCTCACTGTGTAACTTTTAAGAGAAAGGAATAAATATTGAATTTACTTCAAAATGAAATAGCTTTCAATATGTCAGTACTATAACTATGTGAATCTTGGTCTTTTTCTATGAAATGCAAATTAATCTCAGGGTGATGCCATGAAATTGATGTATAATCTACCAAACTGACCCTCTGAGGGATGTATTATTGGCAAAATAAATTTCCACTTTGCTGAATTTTGATCCATTTGTTGGGCCATAAATTGAATAAGCACTATGTTCAGGGACTCATTTTGCTTATTTAGCAAGGACATTCCTCTTTGCATTCAATACTCTGTACTTTTCTACTTATCAAGATGACCTCAGCAGCTGGGAATTCTTGCATAATTCAGTGTATAACAAGATGGAAAAAGTCATAAACAATTACTGTGGACTCCGTTTGTGTGACTTTGCAGCAGCAAAATTTCTCTAGTTTTGACCTTCTGGATATTATTTGATTGTCAATATATTTCTTCACAGAAAACCCTTCCTTTTTATTTTTAAATAAAAAGTTTTGGTTAATCTAGTTTGCTGCAAAGGGAATAATTGAGGTAGAAAGCTCTTGAGCTTGGTACTCATTCCACATTTAATCACTGTTTAGAATATCTCTAAACTCACCAGCACTCCCTTTTGGTACCCTATAAGCAGTGATACCCAGTGGAACTTAAGTCAGGGGGCCATATACTCCATTTTCCAAACGAACCCATTTTTGATCATCAGAGGGAACACTACTAATATTACACTAGAATAGCAGGTGTATTACAGGATTGTCCTCGCAATCTGGGTTGTATGCCAATGTAAGCATAAGGAAAGGGCATGAAATATGTTATTAGACATCCCTTTAAGTCCATGTTATTAGACATCCCTTTAAGTCCCACTTCTGCCCCCCTTATTGGCTGTGTGAATTTATATATATTACTTAACCTCCCGAGACTCAGTTTCCTTATCTGAAAAATCAAAAAAGTATTCTGATTGATCTTATAATTTGTTATGATTATACGCTGAAATTATATCAAGCACAAAGAAAGAGGGGGCTCAAACATGTTGGTTATTTTATTGCTATATTTCTATTCTCAGTATTTACAATAACATCTGATACATGGATGGTGATCAATCAAGATTGTTGAATGAGTAACTGAGTGGACAAACAAAGTATTCAACTAATGAGTGTAATGACAAGTGACTGAACATATTAATTGAATACCAAATGAAATCATAGGCCCCACTACCATAATCCTATGCATGATAGATGGGTCAGTAAGCTGATAAATCATGTGTCCTTGTGAAATGTCATTCAGACACACAAAAAAAATGAAATAAAGAAAAAATCCAAAATTTAATAATATCAAGCAGAAAAATAATCTAAATTCTATCCTGTATATATTTAAATATCCAGGATGATTGTAATAATTATTTTTATACATTTGCATTATCCTATTAAAAAGATTAAGAAATATTTTACTTTTAATTATGAAATATTCTTGTTCTTTTTCTCTATTGTGTCTTAATAGATTCTGAAGTAATTAGAATAGGCTGTCATGCTGCATTACACAAATTACCACTCAAAAGGACCAGTGACTTACATTCCATGTGTGCACAGGCCTTTGTGGTTCCAGAAGATTCTACAGGGCAACTGTACTCACTAAGTAGCTAAGCAGCTGAAGGTGCTTAGAAGTTGTGGCTCCATCATCTCATCACTTCATCTCTGATCTCTATTTGATGAGACATTGATACCTGTTGCCTGTTTTCTTTTTGTGAAATTAGTAACATTGGATATTTTTCAAAATATACTGTAGCAATTTAAGACACTGATTATCCACTCCCTCCTTCTCAAGGCTTGTTTTTGTTACTGTTTACTTATTTGTTTAGTGACTTTGCTAGAATATTTTAGTAAATATTATGCCCTGCATATTGTGCAGTTCTTGATGCGCTGCTCAGAGAATGCAGACTTGGGTATGTGCACGGTCATCCTAGAATGACAGCGGTTGTAGCGGGGTCCTTTCTGCATCTTTCTCTCATCTCTTCGCCAAGATGTCTGGCTCTGTTAGTATAATAAGCAGCTGCTAGTCTCCACTGTTGCCAGCTGATTGTACTCAGTTGTTTTGGCAGTACCTTGGGGCATACATTGTTCCACATTCTGATCCTATTAAATGTGGGACTCTTTGCAGGAATAATTTTTGCGACTGATCTTTTAAGTTGTATTTAATTTTATAATTTTTGAATCTTTCTGTTCTTATAATCTGTCTTTTTTCCCTGGCAAAATATCTGCCACTGCTGTGGAGTTCAGATCACAGAAAGTGGCTGTCTTTTCTCAGATTGACACTTTTACTTTACAAACTATGTTGTAGAGTTGGAAAAGTAACCCCTGGTTTTCTTGGCTCTGGTTTTACTATGGTGTGGAACCCCCACCCTGTGAGTGAACTTGGACAAGAGCAATTGGGGCCCAGGATTCAAAGTCTACTGGGGTGGAGCCTCCACCCTACCAGTTAGGACACATTTGAGGAAAGGAGCCTCTCAGTTCTTACTCTTTCTTGCCTGGAATTTAATCTCTGTCTCGAAGAAGGGGAGGATGAGTAATGATGACAGTCTGCCCATCCTGAGAAAATGCCATAGCTATAAACCAGAAGCTGGGAGGGAAGGGAGTTCCATCTTTTCAGTAACTCTTGCCTAGAGTGGAACTTACATTACATTGAGCTTGGAAGGAGGCGGGCATGTTGTCGCTCAAATCCCACAAACTCCATTCTTACCTAGATTTTAATTTTTTTCTTGAATAAATGTCTCTTTATTTGGTGTATGCTCTTAGAACAATTTCCAAAGATATTAAATTTTTGTTGTGATTTTAATGTTTTATCAATTATGTTTGTTTTGCTGCAATACATGTTGTTAGAGCTCCTCAAACTGCCATTCTGTACATAGGTACCTCTATGAATGCTTCTTACTCTTCGCTAGACATTCCATTAACTTGGGAAGCTTTATAAGAATATAAGCTTTATAAGAATACACAAGCCTGCAGATATTCTGATTTAATTTACTGAATAGCATTAAAGGAAACTAAAATTAATGGTCACGGCCACATTTAGTAATAGTATAATTTAGTATCCTGTTATGTAGAGGTAGTGGTAATCATTATATATATATATATGTATATGTAATATATATAATGTATATATTACAAATACATATGTGTGTATATATACACACATATATACACATATACACACATATATACACATCTGTGTATATATGTGTGTATATATGTGTGTATATGTGTATATATGTGTGTATATCTATACACATGTGCGTATATATGTGTGAGTATGTATGTGTGTGTATATATGTATGTATGTATATATATGTGTGTGTGTATATATATATATATATATATACACACACACATATATATATTTGTCCCACAGATTTTGGAAACACAGAGCACTTCTTTTCTTTTCCCTTTTCGAAGTTAGGTAGATACATGTGACCAGGTATTATAAAAGCTAAGAAGTAACATATCATTTTGGGGACTAAATGTGTGAGCACTGATGCTCAATTTCTACTCTCTTTTTAGTTTTTTTTTTTTTTTTTTTTTCTTGCTCTGGTAAATCTTGAAACCCCATCTTGAGGCTGAGGTGTCACAAGAATAGATCTAGCCTGGAATTCTGAATCCCTGACAGAGGTCAGTGGCCGTAAAGAGGTATCTCAGCCTATAAAAGAGAAATAAAATTTCATTGTGTTAGCATTCTCGTTTTTGTAGAAACATTTAGTTTAACCTGACTGATAGGATCGTTATTATCAATTCTGTTCAAAGTGATTTATAAGTTGAATGCTATTTGAATAACAATGTCAACAATATTTTGGAAAAACTTGAAAATTTGATGCTAACATTTACAGGCATAAGCAAAAGATGTGTTAAATAAGATGAAAAAATGTGCTAATAACAATTGTTATTGTGGAAATTGCTTACATGAATTAGAGTTGTTTTATCACACCCAGTTAAGTGAGAGTTCAAAGACCAGACTAAGGAAAAGAGAAGCACCTGGAACATAAGCTTCTGCCTAGGGATTATCTGCAAGCCAGCTGCCAAAATGACCTGCTATAACCTTGAGACCAATTTTACCTAGTAGCTGCTGAAACAAAATGCCACAACTCTTAAGATGAGTTTCACCTACTGTCATCACTCATCAGTCAGAACTTGCCAGCTACCAAAAACCTGGCTAATACAAATGACTTTTCTTATATAACAATATGCAATATTTCTCTTTAAATGAAACCCTCAATCTCTCTGTTCTTTGGACATACCGAAGACCACCCAAGTCTGTGTGTATGCCTTGAATTGCCAATCTGTTTTCCAAAATAAAACTTTCATTTGAAGATATGTCTTCATAATTTATTTGATTTTTACCATTCATTTGACTACATTAAGGTTAAGAAAAATGTTCCTCAAAAGATACCTTAAAGCAACTATAAATCTAGGCTATAAACAGAAAGTAAATGTTTTCCAACATCTATGACTTACAAAGGATTCATATCACAATTAATATATAAAGTAAAACTGTGAGAAAAAGGCACAAAAGCAGATATAAAAATTAGCATTTCATAAAAAGAAAAATAAAAATTAGATATTCAACCTCACTGGAAATCCAGAAAATGCAAATTGACACCATAATGACATGCAGTTTTAAAATCATTCAATGGGATTAAATAAACAATCTAAAAAAAATAAATGATAGGTTTTGTTTCAACTCAGTTTGTTATACATTATTGCTGGTAGAATAAATGTATCATTTACTTTGTAAACCTCTGGCACTGTCTTTTAAAGTTGAACATGCATAAGATCCCATAATTATACTCCTAAGAAATATGTATGTATATGTGTTCAATAATATTCACAACAGCTTAATTTAATAGCAAAACTGTAAGCAATAGAAGAAAATAAT
Source organism: Symphalangus syndactylus (assembly GCF_028878055.3). Taxonomy (NCBI): domain Eukaryota; kingdom Metazoa; phylum Chordata; class Mammalia; order Primates; family Hylobatidae; genus Symphalangus; species Symphalangus syndactylus. Next base: position 32,706,003 of record NC_072428.2, on the reverse strand, counting down.
ATATTTACACAATAGAATATTATACAACATTACAAAAAAAATGAGCTACTGTCATATGTAGCAACATGGATAAATCTTTAGAGGGTAATGTTGACTAAATAAATGAAAGAACCTTGAGATAGTATTTAATATGATTATCTTTTTAAGTTTAAAAGTGGCAAAATTAAACAACATATTGTCTTTATCTCAAATATTTGAGATGATGGATATCCCAATTACCCAAATTTAACCACTACACATTGTATTCTCAATATCATATGCACCCCGTTAATATGTACAACTAATTATGTACCTGTAAAAATTAAAATTTAAGGTTTTTTAAAAGCATGATTTTCCATTTTCAGTGGAAGTAAACATGCATGTCCGTGTTTTCTTATAACTCTGATAAAAGTAAATCGAGGCTGGGCACAGTGGCTTAAGCCTGTAATCCCAGCCCTTTGGGAGGCCAAGGTGGGTGGATCACAAAGTCAGGAGTTCAAGACCAGCCTGGCCAAGATGGTGAAATCCAATCTCTACTAAAAATACAAAAATTACTCAGGCATGGTGGTGGGCGCCTGTAGTCCTAGTTACTCGGGAGGCTGAGGCAGGACAATTGCTTGTACCCAGGAGGCAGAGGTTGCAGTGAGCTGAGATCATACCACTGCACTCCAGCCTGAGCGACAGAGACTCCAACTCAAAAAAAAAAAAGAAAAAGAAAAAGTAAATGGAGACTGTTTTATTGTTTTCAGAGTATCATGTAAATTTTCTGAAGTCATTTTGTTCTTAGACACATAGTGTAGTGAAAAGGGAAACTGGAAAATCTATATGAATTATAATATCTATTAAACATCATTCTGTAAATATTAAATATTTTATTATATACTTGAAATCCAATATTTGAGATAAAGAATTTATAGTTTTTGCTTACAAAAATTTAATGATGCTTACTTGCATGTATGACTAGGTGTATGTTTTAAGTGAAACACACTTTCAAAATTTTGTAATAACATTACTGTGAAGAGGTTCTAGAGAAAATCAATAGATGATCATTTCATTGATTTCCAGGTGAGACTTTAATTAGGTATATTATGAAAATATTATTCTCAAAGCGCAAAAAATGCATTGTCAATTTTTTTCCTGAGCATCATTTATAGAATGTGGACATATGAAACACATAAGAAAACTGAGCAGAACTGATAATTTACAATTGAATTCTACCTGTCAAATAAATGAACATCGAAAGTTTATATAAGCAGTATGATAAGAGATTCAGAAGCTTCAGCATATCTAAAACTATTCTAGTTTTTGAAACTGTGCTATCACCATTCTGAAAGTCTACGCTCTTGCTAGTTTTACAAACAACAGCCATTAATTAGAAGGCGTCCTCAGTATCTCGAATAAATCTGCTGAAGACATATGTTGTATTGTGTGTAGAGCTAGGAGCAATTTACACCTCTGCTGCCCCATGTAATAATGTATTTTTATTAGGCAAGCTGTTTTACTTTCATTTAAAATGCATTGCTAATGAAAATGTACTCGTTTCTTATAAATTGAATTATTTATTATTTTAACACTACGTAAAGCAGCTTGAACTTATAATGCCTTGTATTTCCTGTGAGAAGTTTTAATTTTTTTTTAATTTTCTGTGCTGACAGTGAAAGTTATAAGCTATATTCACAAAGAAACTAGAAAAATTTCACCAAGAACAATAGAAACATAAGTATTAATAAAATACAGGTGGGTGGCTTTGCTAATCACCTTTTACAACCATTCAGCTGTTATTTTCTCTAACTGCCTATATATAAAGTCAATGTTTGTATTAATAACTTTATAAACCAATGGCATATTCATTTCTATACTTCTTTGATTTGTATCTTTAAAAAGGTATGCATCAAAACACCATGAGATTTTTACATAAACAATACTAGAAACTGGCATTTACTCTCACTATTTAATTTTCAAGGTTTCTCTCTCTAAGCACGGAAATATTTTAAAAATATTATAATACCATTCATTCTCTTCATTATAGCATTATGCATTTAATTAACTTCATCCTAATTAATGAGAATGAGATTAATAAAATGCGAAGTAAGCTACAATGTCATCATAGGGACATCTACAAATCCAGGACAATGTTAACGAAGTTTCAAGATGGGCATTCAATAGTTAAAAGTTTGGGAAATGTTAAGTTAGGCAAAGATAAACAGACATCTTTCCTGAAGGATTTCTCATGCAATAACATGGTTGTGCAATGTTAAGCTCTAGGATTAAGATTTACCATGTAGTCGTTCACGAAAATATTGGCTCATAAAAGTCTTTGTTGTTGCTGTTTTCAGACAGGGTCTGGCTCTGTCACCCAAGCTGGAGTGCAGTGGAACAATCATGACTCGCTGCAGCCTCCACCTCCTGGGCTCAAGTGATCCTTCCTCCTCAGCCTGCCAAGTAGCTGGGACCACAGGCACATGCCACCACATTCGTCTAATTTTTGGATTTTTAGTAGAGACGGGGTTGTGCCATGTTGCCCAGGCTGGTCTCAAACTTCTGAGCTCAAGCAACCCACCCACCTTGGCCTCCCAAAGTGACATAATTATGGGTTTGAGCCACTGTTCACATAATTCTATTAATAACTTCAAGGCTAGTGATTTCAAGAGAAATAGTTTGGGAAAAGCAGTTTCTGAAGATTAGTCAGAGCAGGCAGGTAAAAGAGAGGTAAAGATTTCGGAGGTTGCTGGTCGGGCAAGGTGTGAGATGAAATTTTTGAAATGTATGGACAGAAAGTTTATTAGTAGTAGTAGTAGTAGTATTATCCACCTACGACATTCTAACCAGTCTTTCAACCCCTCAAAAGGCACATCCAATATGAACCAGGAGTGGAACAAGGAAAGACTCAAGTGTTGTTATCTACTTATATCAAGTCATTTTCCCCTATTTTATACATTTTATTTTCTTCATTGCATATATTTCTTAACATTATCTTATACATTTACTTACTTATTTTCTTACTCTCCAATCAGATTATTTAGCCCACATGTGCTAAAGCAATGCCTGGCATGAGAAGGTAGGCATTCAGTCTACGTTCTTGAATGAATAATGTAATAAAAAATATGATAATGTATAGCTTGAGGTTTTTTAAAAAGCATATCTTTTGCTTATTTATTCCGTTATTTATTGATTGATTGATTAATGCATTTATGATTTGAAGGTAGTCAGCAATTGTTTCTCCACTTCACCTTTAATTTTGCTGTCTATTACTTTGTATTGTGGGAACAGGTTTCTGTAGAAATCACTGGCTAAAAATCATGGGCCATAATTTGCTAATTTTCATTATAAGTGATATGGTATTTGAATTTAAATTTATGCAATTGAGTTGCTGTTATTAAAATGAACATTAAGATAAAAACATTGTCTTATGTGCATAGGTGCCTATTTCTGAGGCACTTTTATCTGGTTTTCTCATAGATAAGATGAGGGAGGCATAAACCATTATTCTATCGAATGAGGCAAGGAGGAAATGTGCTTGGGAGCGAAGCAGCACCCCCAATTAGGAGAAGGAGTGGATTTTTTGCAATAACCTTTAGAATTAGGAGTACTACATTCTGAAGCACCTAAGGCAGGAATTTGAAGTTTGAACTTTATCCAGTTGTCAGTGAGCTTGAAGGCCAATGTTGTTTACTTCTTAGCCAGGGGAAAAAGATGATTAAATTATGTATTCAGGCTCCACTGATTGCCTTTTTTTCTTCTTCTGAAAATTGTTAGTGCTTTTCTGAGGAAGATGTTTCGGAAATTCTTGGAGGGTAAATTGAAACATAAAATATATAGAGAAAAAGATTCACATAACAGCATAAAAGTTAGCAACACCCAAATTTGAGTTTGAATTTTGACTGTCTAAAACATTAGCTGTTGGCCATAGGCACATCAAGTCCTGTCTCTGAGCCTCAACTTCCTTGCCAGTAACATGAGAAATATATACACTATTTTTTTCTGGAGGAGTAAATGATGCATTTCCAGCAATTAGCGCAGAACTCGATACATGGTATACACCCAGCAAACATCAATCATGACATTTGTTACATTATTTGAAAGTTTCTTTCTCTTAATACTCGTGGGGACTTTATAACTAGGTAGGAAAAGTCCACACACAGTATTAGTCTTCTGATTTAATAGTACTACTGAACGTTTCTTGATTGTAGCATGTCCCACACAACCTTTCTTGATTGTAGCATGTCCCACACACAATTGTGTCTCTTGCTATGCATGTGATGGGCTCTGCACATATTTGCAGTGGTGCATCAGAAGTTAAGGCTGGTTTTATTAAGAGATCTCATTTTTGGCTATGGTACCTTGCATAGATACACGTTCTTTGTTATTGTTTCTGAACATAGAGAGTATTATATTTCCAAGTAAAATCAGCTTTAGAAAAAGATTCAATAATCTCCCCATGCATGCAAGAGGTGCTATTTCTGAGAAGACAGGCAATATTTTGGACATAATATTGGATGATTGTATATAAACTTCATGCAGTTTGACATTCAAACAATGGGAGGATTGTTACCAATGTAAAAATATTAGAATGCTTTTAAAGAGGCCATATAGCTCTAGTAAACTGCTCATTATATTATGGTTAGTTGGCACATACAGTTTTCATGAACATTGAAAGAGAAAGAAAGAGGAGCCAGGCATGGTGGCTCATGCTGGTAATCCCAGCACTTTGGGAAGCCAAGGCGGAAGAATAGCTTGAGGCCAAGAGTTCGAGACCAGCCCAGGCCACATAACCAGATCGCACCTGTACCAAAATATTTTAAATATTTGCCATGCATGGTGGTGTATGCCTGTAGTTCCAGCTACTCAAGAGGCTAAGGCAGGAACATTACCCGGGGCTAGGAGTTTGTTACAATGAACTATGATCATGACACTGCACTTCAGCCTGGGTGACACAGTGAGACCTTGTTTCTTAAAATTAAGAGAAAAAAAAGAAAGAATGAGTAAGAAAAAGATGTAAATTTTAAATGATTCATATTAATATATATTAGAATGTCAATTTGAATTTGTTCATACTTTTTCAAATTATTTGTTTTTTCTTGGTATGTGTACTGTATAGTATCTGCATTGCTTCTTACTCAAGTAAATAAAAGACAAGTATCCAGGGGCAGATAAAAAAAGACTAGTAACTTTTTTTTTTTTCAAACATGAATGTTTTGAGATAGAGACTTTTCTTTAAAACGTGTTTATTCTGATGATAGTTGCTTTTGCTGTGCAGAAGCTCTTTAGTTTAATTAGAGTCCATTTGACAATTTTTGTTTTTATTGCAATTGCTTTTGACATTTTCATCATGAAATCTTCAGCCCGTGCCTATGTCCTGAATGGTTTTGTCTAGGTTTTCTTCCAGGGTTTTCACAGTTTTGGGTTTTACATTTAAGTCTTTAATCCATCTTGAGTTAACTTTTGTACAAGGTGTAAGGGAGGAGTCCAGTTTCAATTTTCTGCATATGGCTAGCCAGTTCTCCCAGCCCAGCACCATTTATTAAATAGAGAATCCTTTCACCTTTGCTTGTTTTTGTCAGGTTTAATGAAGATCAGATGGTTGTAAATATGGGGTCTTATATCTGAGTTTTCTATTCTGTTCCATTGGTCTGTGTCTATTTTTGGACGGTGCTATGTTCATTTGGTTACTGCAGCCTTATAGTAGAGTTTAAAGTTGGGTATCATGATGCCTCCAGCTTTGTTCTTTTTGCTTAGGATTCGTCTTAGCTATTTGGGCTCTTTTTTGGTTCCATTTGAATATTAAAATATTTTTTTCTAATTCTATGAAGAATGTCAATGGTCATTTGGTGGCAATAGCATTGAATCTGTAAATTACTTTGGGCTGTATGACCATTTTCACAATATTGATTCTTCCTGTCCATGAGCATGGAATGTTTTTCCATTCATTTGTGCCTTGAAGAGGTCCTTCACTTTCCTTGTTAGCTGTATTCCTAGATATTTTATTCTCTTTGTAGCAATTGTAAATGGGAGTTCATTCACAATTCATCATTTTATGATGTTGGCCTCATAAAATGACTTACGAAGAGTCCCTCTTTTTCAGTTTTTTGGAATAGCTTCAGAAGAATTATATAAGCTCCGTTTTGTATTTCTGATGGAAATCAGCTGTGAATCTGTCTGGTCCTAGTCTTTTTTTGTTGTTGTTTTTGGTAGGCTATTTATTACTGCCTCAATTTCAGAACTAATTTTTGTTCTATTCAGGGACTCCACTTCTTCCTGGTTCAGTCTTGGGAGGGTGTATGAGTTCAGGAATTTGTCCATTTCTTCTAGATTTTCTAATTTATTTGCATAGAGGTGTTTATAGTATTCTGTGATGGTTGTTTCTAGTTATCTGGTGTCAGTGGCCATATCCTCTTTATCATTTTTTATTGTGTCTACTTGATTCTTCTCTCTTTTCTTCTTTATTAATCTAGCTAGTGTTCTATTTATTTTATTTTTTTCAAACAACTAGCTTGTGGATTGACTGATTTTTTGAAGGGTTTTTAGTGTCTCTGTCACCTTCTGTTCCACTCTGATCTTCGTTATTTCTTGTCTTCTGCTAGCTTTTGGGTTTGTTTGCTCTTGGTTCTCTAATTCTTTTAGTTGTAATGTTAGGATGTCGACTTGAGGTCTTTCTAGCTTTTTGATGTGGGCATTTAGTGCTATAAAATTTCCTCTTAACACTGCTTTGGCTGAATCCCAGAGATTCTGTTATGTTGTCTTTTTGTTCTCACTAGTTTCAAAGAACTTCTTGGTTTCTCCCTTAATTTTGTTACTTACCCAGGAGTCATTCAGGAGCAGTTTTGTTCAATTTCTATGTAGTTGTGTGGTTCTGAATGAGTTTCTTAATCTTGAATTCTAATTTGAGTCCACTGTGGTCTGAGAGATTGGTTGTTATTATTTCAGTTATTTTCCATTTGCTAAGGAGTGTTTTACTTCCAATTATGTGATTAATTTTAGAGTTAGTGCCATGTTGGTTGTTATTATTTCAGTTATTTTCCATTTGCTAAGGAGTGTTTTACTTCTAATTATGTGATTAATTTTAGAGTTAGTGCCATGTGGCACTGAGAAGAATGTATATTCTCTTGTTTTTGAGTAGAAAGTTCTGTAGATATCTATCAGGTCCACTTGATCCTGAGCTGAGTTCGAGTCCTGAATATCTTTGTTAATTTTCCCTAGAGTCTATAACGAACTTAAACAAATTTAGGAGAAAAAAAATCTCCATTAAAAAAGTGGGCAAAGGACATAAACAGATACTTCTCAAAAGAAGACATTTGTGTGGCCAACAAATTTATAAGAAAAGCCCAACATCACTGATCATTAGAGAAACACAAATCAAAATCACAATGAGATACCATCTCACATGAGTCAAAGTGGTGATTATTAAAAAGTCAAGAAACCACAGATGCTGGTGAGGCTGCAGAGACATAGGAATGCCTTTACACTGTTTGTGCAAATGTAAATTAGTTCAACCATTGTGGAAGACAGTGTGGTGGACCTAGAACCAGAAATAACATTTGACCCAACAATCCCATTACTGGGTATATACCCAAAGGAATATAAATCATTGTATTATAAAGATACATGCATGTGTATGTTTATTGCAACATCATTCACAATAGTAAAGACATGGAATCAACTCAGATGCCCATCAATGTTAGACTGGATAAAGAAACTTTGGGACATACACATCATAGAATACTATGCAGCCATAAAAAAAACAAGATCCTGTTTTTTGAATGGATGGAGCTGGAAGCCATTATCCTCAGCAAGTTAATGCCAGAATAGAAAACCAAACACCACATGTTCCCACTCATAAGTGGGAGATGAACAATGAGAACACATGGACACAGGGAAGGGAACAACACACAGTGGGGTGTGTCTGGGTGGTGTGCGGGAGGTAGAATATCAGGAAAAATAGGTAAGGCATGCTGGGCTTAATACTTAGGTGATGGGAAGATAGGTGAAGCAAACCACCATGGCACATGTTTACCTATGTAACAAACCTGCACATCCTGGACATGTACCCCTGAACTTAAAATAAAATAAAATAAAAATTAAATTAGGCTGGTATTTAGCTTTTCCCTTGTTGCCTTAGATGAGATTTTTCAATTGTAATATTAATAATAAAAAAATTGACTATTACAGAAATAAGTAAATAAATAAAATGAGTTATGATATTTTATGTCATATATCTTCAAAATTTTAATCAACTTATGTATTATTTCATTCATACTTTCCCTTGAAACTATACTACTTTTGTATTTTAGCCATTTTTGTCATTTTTGTTCTTTTCTAAATTGTATAGCGCCCCATATCAATGGCAGTCATAAAAAACATACAGGTTAATGTTAACTATCACCTGAAAATTTTAAATTTAAATTATTTATGAGTTCATTGTGATGTTTAGGACAATAAATAACAAATCAGAAAATCTATTAGCTGGCTGTCTGTCTTACCTATAATACAAACCTAAAAAAATATATAATGTTGAATGCAGAGAATCACTGCTGTCAGATGCCATATGCATTTGTTTTTCCTTATTATACATTACTGTGGTCAGTAATAATAGTTTTACACAGAATAGGATGAAGGGAAACCTTGGAAATGTTCTATTGTGAGGATAGCCCAATATCCTGAGACCCAATATCTCTTCAAAATTAAATGAGAAGAGTAACCATGAAAATGGATCTAAAGCTTAAAATAAGGAGACATTTAAAAACTAATGTGTTATAGAATTCCAAAATTGAAAAAAATAACAGAATCCAGTATGTTTAATACTTATAGAATTGGTCAACCTCGTATTCTGGAAGTGGTGAGTGAAACATTTTAAAAAATACAGAAATTAAGTAATTTTCTTATCCGAATTCAAATCAGAATGTGTCTTATAGCTATGCAATTGTCATACTTTGCGGAGACAGTGACAAATTGATATTACTGTCAATGACTTAAAACAATTACTAAATATAGATTGAGTAGATAGCAGTTAAATAGTAACGTTTCAGCAAAACAACTTGATGCATACATAAAACCATGTAACTTCAAACTCCATGAATGTAGAAGAATGGGAAGCTAAAAACAAGGGCATTTTCTGCATCTGGCCTGCCACTGGCTTGCTGTATGTCCCTGGACAAAATAACTCTCAGAGTCTGAGTTTCTTTCTCTGTAAGATTAGCTCTAAAATCCCTTGCACTAAGAAAATTCTTCCATTCTGCATTATTCTCTTTTCTTTACTTTTTCATTTCTTTATCTCTCTTCTTCCCTCCATTTTTCTTTTTTTCCCAATCATGCTTCTTTCTTCCTTCTTCATCTGTGTGTGTATGTGCATATATACACACACAAAAGTATATGTAGACACACAGTATAAATATATATATTTTATTATAATTATATAATTTTAAAATAATTGCTCTATCATTAGAAAATTTTGAGCTATAAAAAATTTAAAACTGGCCGGGCGCGGTGGCTCATGCTTGTAATCCCAGCACTTTGGGAGGCCGAGGCGGGCGGATCACGAGGTCAGGAGATCGAGACCACGGTGAAACCCCGTTTCTACTAAAAATACAAAAAAATTAGCCGGGCGTGGTGGCGGGTGCCTGTAGTCCCAGCTACTTGGAGAGGCTGAGGCAGGAGAATGGCGTGAACCCGGGAGGCGGAGCTTGCAGTGAGCCGAGATTGCGCCACTGCACTCCAGCCTGGGAGACAGAGCGAGACTCCGTATCAAAAAAAAAAAAAAAAAAAAAAAAAAAAAAATTTAAAGCTATGTTTGATTTTAAATGCAAAAGATAGAAGAGTGAGAAACAGATTTTTCTTTTATTTTTATGCATTATCTTCTCATTAAGTTAATAGAATAGGTGATTAATTATCCAAAATAGAAATAGCCTGTAATTCTTTCACTCCTGGCTAATTTAACTGAGTAGAAAATAAGATAGATTAGTATAAACAGACATATGTACATTCTAAAACATAAATGCGTTTGCATTTGGTTTTATGAAGGAGTTCATTTTAAAATGCCACAAGTGCACTTTGGGAGGCCAAGGTGGGTGAATCACGAGGTCAGGAGATCGAGACCATCCTGGCAAACATGGTGAAACCCCGTCTCTACTAAAAATACAAAAAAATTAGCTGGGCATGGTGGCAGGCGCCTGTAGTCCCAGTTGCTCGGGAGGCTGAAGCAGGAGAATGGCATGAACCGGGGAGGCAGATCTTGCAGTGAGCTGAGATTGTGCCACTGCACTCCAGCCTGGGCGACAGAGCGAGACTCCATCTCAAAAATAAATCAGTAAATAAATAAATAAGCCACAAGTTTGTTCTCCTTCCTTCCCTCCTGCCCTCTTTCTCTCTTGCCTCCTTCTCTCCCTCCCTCCCTTCCTTCTTTCCTTCCTTCCTTCCTTCCTTCCTTCCTTCCTTCCTTCCTTCCTTCCTTCTTTCCTTCCTTCCCTTCCTTCTTTCCTTTCCTTCCTTCCTCTCTTTCTCTCTTTCATTATTTTTTTGTTCTCTCTTTCCCTTTTTCTTTCTCTAGTTTTTTCACTTAAAGATTTTGGTATAACCTGGATAATACAATTTGCTCGACTCACTTTGTATGACAAGAGAAGGTGTCCAGGAAAAGCATTATTAACATTACTTTTTTCCATAGAAATAAATCCTAAAGTTCATGTTGTCATCTATTAATTATTCTCAGCCTTTCTACAAAGATATTTGCATTACAATTAGCTTCTTATTTATTGTGTTCTTATTTGCAACTACTGGTTATGGTCTTCAATTTATTTTTCACAGTTACTGGCTATAGAAATGATTATAAGTTCAGTTATAGTTGTCATTATGAGAGGGGAAAGCTAGAAATATACATATATTTGCTTGTATTTGTGCCTGTGTATGTATGTGTGTTTAACAGACACGTTCACTCATTTAAATGTTTAATGTTGCTTGAATAATGTCTGCCCTGTCTCAGATTTAACTTGAGAGTCTAAGTCACTTCATCACTATTTAAGTGGGCCTGATCCTGTTTCACACTATCCATCCTACAAAAAACTTGCATTGAATTTTTTTATTTGCATCTTTTAATTCTTGCTTGAGAGCTTTAAGTGTATCTTTTCACATTTTTTGATACACCAGTTTTCAGTTATTTGCTGAATGAATAATAAGAAATGAACATTTAGATTGTGATAAAATGTATTTTAAATAATATCCTGTGTGATTAATTTTAGTGATGTAGCTGTTAAACTTTGAAGATTACCATAGTTTTGGATCATGCTTTCCATACTTTAAAAGATATTGAAAAAAATCTATAAAAAAAATAGGACACAGCCAAACTACACTAGAAACATCACTAGAAGTCTTATTCTAGTGAAGATTTGAAAACTAGTTTAATGGGCATCGAGCTATTTTAAATTCACAATTTATTGTTCTAGAAATAATAAATCTCACACAGTCTTCCTCTTCGTCCGTAGGATGACTAAGTCTCAGGGTTTAACCACATTTTGGTTTGCCTAGTGTTCTAGTTACAAGCCATTTAGTTGACTGAAATCTCAGACGTGGTGTTGACTTTATATTGGGTCCTCAGCCCATTGAACACAATAATATTGAACATAATAACATTAAACACATAAAAAACTGAGGTATCTTTACCTGTGCTCCTAAGTGATAGATTATGATAATATTAATAACAAAAATATTAAGTATTATCCTTTATTGAGGGCATTATCTAAGCATAAGGTAGGTAAGTCACATAAATAACTTCAAATTTAAAAATAAGTTCATAGATAGATATTACTATATTTTGTTTATATAATAGAAGATAAGAACTCAAGGAGGCCAAGAGATTTACAAAAATTTCCAAAGTTACCTAATGCCAGAGGCAAGATTTGAACCCAGACATGACAGATGGTAAATTCTGTATTCATTCTATAACTGATTTCAGAAAAGGAAACACAAATATGGTATGTGCAGTTCCTGAAAAAACAATCTTCTTGACCCTTGATAAACTGTCACAAGTATCGGAGAATGTCGAGGTTTCCAGGGTCTCTGGTTCTCTCATGTTCTTATTAATGCTTATTGTTTTTAACTGAAAACAAAAAATGAACATGATGAATAAAGAATAAGTACTTTATAGTTTATAATAAATAACAACTGTCCACTGTCCTTCCATTATTCCCTTCACCTCAAACATCATTAATAATGTTTTCCAGAGGTAACTTTTAAGTTTTTTTTTGTGTGTGTGTGTCTTAATATGATTTTTATGTTTAATATCCAGGAAAGTATTCAAGAAAAATTCTTAAATGAATATCTGGGGAGAAAATGTAGATAAACACACAGAAATATGATATTATTGAAAGACTCATATAGCAACAACAATATATTAAACACTATCTTAACTTTCAAAATGAAATAAAAGTTTTCAGAGACATAAATATATTGCTATGGAATACAAAAAAAATACCATTAGTGATTTTTTACTATGAAGCTACCTAAATTTCTCTTTTATTTTTCTTTCTTTTCCTGTTGAATTTGGAAAATATACAAGAGTGTTTTAATTATTATTACATTTCTTATATAAAAAATAATGCTAGATCAATTATTGAGAAAAGGTACAGGTTAACAAAAGTTAACTTTTGGTAGGAGATTAGCCATTCACCTTGCAAATATGATCCACACAAAATAAAGCATATAGAAAATTCAAAACTTAAGAAACACGTTGTTCAATTCCATTTACTAAAATTTTATTACTAGAATTTATTTGTTTGCAGGTCTCTTTGATCTCTTCAAACCAACCACATTTTAGTGATAGAATCATGCCATTTTGTGATGAAATCATGCCAGTTTGGAACCTCTTCTTTATAGCAAAACAATGAGAATGACCTCAATTTTGGCAGATGTCAGCAGTATTTCAACAAAACAGCTAAAAACATATTGATAAAATGTAAAAATAAATTAAACAATAAAATGTATTTATTTAAATCTAAGTTTATATCTTTCTGTTTATATGCATGTATAAAATTGTATTCTTTGGTCATTTATTTGCATCAGAACACAACTTCCTTCCTTGTAGTTGTCGTGAGTCTGACATGAGGCTAGATCATTGCAATGACTACAGTACTGAGGATTTCTGGGAAAAATGTGGAAGAAATGGAAGATACTGATTTAAGATCTTTTCAGCATGAAGAATTATGTAACTAAACCATAATTCTACCATATTTTTCCCCCTTATAGTTTTAATTTTTTATTATAATTTGAAAAATTATACTTGCATGTGTTTATGAGATGTGTAGTGACATTGCAATTCATGAATACAATGTTAAATAATTAAATCAACCTAATTAATATATTCATCACCTAAAATACTTATCATATTCCGTGGTGAGGACCTTTTAAATTCTCTTGGCAATTTTGAAATGTATAGTACATTATTATATACTATATTCATGCAGTGCAATGTATTTCCATAAAAAAGGTGTCCCTCCTGTGTAATTGGGGCTTTGTACCCTTTGACTATCATCTCCCCATTCCTTCCACTAGCATACAAAGCCTGTGCTAACCATCATTTTACTCTTTGCTTCTTTAAGTTTGTTTGGATTTCATATGTAAGTGACAATGTGCAGTATTTATCTTACTGTGCCTGGTTTATTTCAATTGGCATAATGTTCTCCAATTCCATCTATGTCACAAAAGACATTTCGTTTTCAAAAAAGCTGAATATTATTCCAACATGTATATATACATTTGAGCATCCCTAATCCAAGAATCTAAAATCTAAAATGCTCCAAATTCCAAAACTACTTGAACAGCAACATGAAACTTAAAGGAAAGGCTCTTTGGAGAATTTCAGATTTCAGATTTTCAGTTTAGGAATGCTAAAACAGTAAGTATAATGCAAATATAACCAAATCAAAAATTATGAAATCACAACTCTTCTCCTCCCAAATATTTCAGATAGGGAATACACAACCTGTACTAGATTTTCTTTATCCATTTATTGATTGATTGATTTTTAGGTAACTAGGTTGATTTTATAACTCAGCTGCTGTGAATATTGCTACAATTAACATGAGCGTGCAGGCATCTCTCTGACATAATTATTTAAAATCTATTGAGTAAATATCCAGCAGAGGAATAACTGGATCATATGGTGATTCTGTTTTTAATTTTTTTGAGGAACCTCTATATAGTTTTAGATAATGACTGTACTAATTTAGCTTCCTACCAACTGTATATAAGGATTTTCTTTTCTCTACATCTTCATCATCTGTCTTTCTCTATTTGCATTGTTATAACAGAAGACCTGGGACTGAGTAATTTATAATAAACAGAAATTTATTCAGCTCACAGTTCTGGAGGCTAAGAAGTCCAAGAGCATGGACCATTTGGTGAGGGTCTTAATGCTGTGCCATCCCATGGCAGAAGATGGAAGGGCAAGAGAGAGCAAAAGCAGAGAGGGTCAAATTTACTTATTATCAGGAACTCACTCCCATAATAATATTAGGCGTTAATTTATTAGGATGGCAGAACTCTTCTGGTCTAATCACATCTTAAGTATCCCAAAAATTAGTACCTGCACAATGGCAATTACATTTTAACATGAGTTTTAAAGGAGACATTCAAACCATACCACCACCGTTTGTTAACTTTTATCTTTTTGATAATAGCAAGTCTTAACAGGTATGAGAAAATATCTCACTGTGGTTTTAATTTGCTTTTCCCTAATAATTGGTGATGTTGAAAATTTTTTGTATATCTGTTGGCCATTTTAATGTCTTCTTTGAAGGAATGTCTATTCAGGACCTTTCCCTATTTCTTAAATCTTTATTTTTGTTTTCTTATTATGGAGTTGTTTTTCATATATATTTTAAATATAATGTCTTCATCAGATATGCTGCTTGCAAATATATTTTTACCAATTCATAGCTTGTCTTTTCACTCTTTTAATTATTTCCTTTGTTGTGCAGGAACTTTTTATTTTGATGTAATCCCATTTGTCTATTTTTGCTTTTGTTTCCTGTGCGTTTAGGGTAAAATTAAAAAAAAAAAAAAGAATCATTGTTGTATAGTTTTCCCACGTTATCTTCTACAAGTTTCATAGTTTCAAGTCTTATGCTTGTTGTGTAATGTGAGTCTAATTTCATTTTTCTGCATATGAATATTCCATTTTCCCAACACCATTTTCCCAATTCTTTTCCCAATGTATATTTGGGGCATCTTTGTCAAAAATCAATTGCCTGTAGATGTGTGGGTTAATTCTTAGGCTCACTATTCTGTTTTATTGGTTAATTAGTCTATTTTAAAGATGCTTTTTAATTTACTACTGTTTTATAGTATAGTTTTATATCAGGTACTCTGATACCTCCAGGTTTGTTCTTTTGGCTTATGATTGATTTGACTATTAGAGGTTTTTTTGTAGTCTCATGTGAATTTTAGGATTGTTTTTCTATTTCTATTTAAAAAGACATTAGAACTCTCATAGGAATTGTATTGGATCTGTGAATTGTTTTGGGAAGTATGGCCATTTTAACAATATTGATTCTTTCAAATAGTAAACATAGGGTATATTTCTACTCATTTATGTCTTTTTCATTTTCTTAATTACTATCTTACAATTTTCAATGTACAGGACTTTTACCTTTTTGATTAAATTTATTTCTAAGTATTTCATTTTTTTGTTGCAATTGCAAATAAAATTGTTCTCTTGATTTCTTTTTCAACATGTTCATTGTTAGTGTATAAAAATGTTCCTAATTTTTGTGCACTGATTTTGTATCCTGCAATTTTACTGTATTTGTTATTAGTTCTAACTATTTTAGATAAATCTTTTTGGTTTTTTATACATACATCCTGTCATCAACAAACAGCAAAAAAATTCATTTCTTCTTTCCCTATTTTGGATGCCTTCTATTTCTTTGTCTTGCCTAATTTCTCTGGTAAAGACTTAGAATGTTCAATAGAAGTAGTGAGAGTAAGTATCCTTGTCATTTTTCTGGGTCATAGAGGAAAGCGTTTCAATTTTTCATCACTGAGTATGTTAGATGTAAATTATCATATGTGGCCTTAATTTGTTGAAGTACATTCCTTCTATACCTAACATGGTGAGAGTTTTTATGTGAAACAATGTTGAATTTTGTCAAATGCTTTTTCTATGTCTAATGAGATGATCATTTGGTTTTTGTCCTTCATTCTGTTAAGGTGATGCATCACATTTATTGATTTGTGCATGTCAAATCATCTTTGCATCCTAGAGATAAATCCCACTCGGTCATGTTGAATAATTGTTTCATGTGCTGTAAAATTTCGTTTGCTAATATTTTGGTGAGCATTTTTTGGCATCTATGTTATTCAAGGCTATTGGGTTGTCATTTTCTTTTCTTGTGATGTCTGTCTGGTTTTTGATTCAGAGTAATGCTAACCTTGTAAAACAAATTGGAAAGTATTCATATTATGTTCTCATTTAATTTTTCTTTAAATGTTTGGTAGAATTTAACAGCAAACAGATCACATCCTGGGCTTTTCTTTAATGAAAGACTTTATTGCTGAATATTTCATACGCATTATTGGTCTCTTTAGGTTTTCAGTTTCTTCATCATTCAGCCTGAGTAGGTCACATGTTTCAAGGAAAATATCCGTTTCTTCTAGATTATTCAATTTTTTGCATATAATTGTTCATAACAGTCTCTTACAATCCTTTGTATTTTTTGGTATTTATTATAATGTATTTTCTTTCATTTCTGATTTTATTTTTTGTCTTCTATTTTTTGTTAGTTTATCTAAAGGTTTCTCAAGTTATCTTTTCAAAAAAATCAGTCCTTTGTTGTGGCAATATTTTGTATTGTCTTACTCATCTTTATTTTATTTATTTCTGCTCTCATTTTTATTATTATTTTCTTCTGCTGACTTTAGGATTGGTTTGTTCCTTTTCAATTTCTTTATGTGTAATGTTAGGTTATTTAAGCTCTTTCTTCTGTTTTATTGTAGGCATTCATTGCTATAAACTTCCCCTTGGAACTGCTTTTGCTGCATTCCATATGTAATGATATATTGTATTTCAATTTTCTATTTTCCCAAGATATGCTTCAATTTTCCTCTTAATTTCTTCATTGATCCATTGATTGTTCAGGAGCATGTTGTTTAATTTTCATTTACTTGTGTATTTTTCAAAATTCTTCCCATTATTTATTTGCAGTTTCAAAATCATTTACTTAGTAACAGTACTTGATATTATTTCAGTCTTTTAAAATTTGCTAGGACTTGTTTTGTTACATAATATGTGATCTATCCTGGATAATGTTCTATGTGCATTTGAAAAAAATGTGTATTCTCTCGCTACTGAGTGCAATGTTTTATATGTATCCGTTAGGTACATTTCATCTAAAGTATTGTTCAAGTCCAATGTTTCCTTATTGATTTTCTGTCTGGATGATCTATATATTATCAAATATGGTATATTGAAATATCCTACTGTTACTGAATTGCAATCTATCTCTCCCAGTATATCCTTTCGTATTTGTTTTATATATTTAGGTGCTCTAATTTGGGTGCATATGTATTTATAATTGTTATATCCTCTTGATGAATTGATCCCTTTATCATTATATAGTGTCCTTTTTTGTTCCTGTTTTACACTTTTGCACTAAAAGTCTACTTTGTCTCATATTAGTATGGCTACCGCTGCTGCTTTTGGTTTTAGTTGGTGTAGAATATCATTCCATCCTTTTACTTTCACCTCTGTGTATCCTTTAAAGGGTAGTGAGTGTATTGTAGGCATTACATAGTTGGATCTCGTTTTTTTTTCTTTTTTTTAAATCCATGCAGTAGCTCTAGATCTTTTTTTTTTGGAAAATTCACTCAATTTATATTCAAAGTAATGACTGATATGTAGGAAATCATTGGCAATAATAAAATAGCACATAAGTTATGGAACCCAGCTAGGACCATTACTACCCATATTCAAGGCTCCCTTTGGCATATTTATTTACATATTGAGCCCAGAATACTTAACCTGATATCAGTAGCTATTTATTTATTGTTTTATTTTGAAGTCAATGAACTATTTTCATTGTTTTATACAATGCACCACTTTACTGTCCCAAGGGTAGACAATTTGGGCTGCATTTTGCTGAAGACTGTTTTCGCTGGTGATGCTTCTGTGGTTTAGTAAACCCAATCTTCCTACATACGGTAGTGATGAGACTTTGCTTGAGCTTCTATTTGATGTGAGAGCCCACACTGTCTCCTGGGGCTCACGAAACACTTGAATGAAGAAGAACATCTAGAGGGGAAGGAATCCCATTTATTATTTCATTAAAACTGTACCATACAGTGCTGAAGTATTAGCCTAAATTAGCCAAAGGGGGATTATAATCTTCCTTCACACTAAGTTAAAAACTTCATAAATAAAAATAACAATTGGTTTAATCTTTTAGAGACTTTATTTTTCTCATTTTTACTACCTGTTTTTTTTTTCTTCCACTGATTGTATTCATCCTATCCCTGTGGTAGAAATCCTTTAAACTAGTAAACTTGAGCATCTCAGTAATTTATTAATTGAGTGTACAGTGCCCCTTCCTCCAAAGGAAACTTGAGTAAAAAAATTGGAAAAGTCTACTTTGAAATAATAATGAGAAAGGGAGTAGTTGAAGGAAAGGGAACAAATAGCTAAAGCAGTGTTTTAAAAACTTTTCTCTCTAGCGGGTTGTAGTGGGTCATGCCTGTAATCTCAGCAGTTGGAGGCCAAGGTGGGCGGATCACCTGAGCTCGGGAGTTCAAGACCAGCCAGACCAACACAGCGAAACCCCATCTCTACTAAAAATACAAATATTAGCCGGGTGTGGTGGCAGGCACCTGTAATCCCAGCTACATGGGAGGCTGAGGCAGGGAGAATTTCTTGAACCCAGGAAGAAGAGGTTGCAGTGAGCCAAGATTGCACCGCTGCACTCCAGCCTGGGTAACAGAGCGAGACTCCATCTCAAACAAAAAAATAAAAAGCGCAAAAAACAACTCCTCTCTGGATTACTGCTTCTATCAGAGGAGAATGAGGTTGTACCTCCAGTGGGTCTATGAGAACCCCTGGAAGAGACCTACCTCAAGTACATTTGTTTGAACTCTCAAGTTATTATTAAAGCAAATCCTGCATTCTGCTGTATAAGCTGGCTTATTACTATTATGTGTAATTAATACTTTAATTAAATTAATTATTATTACATTATACCAACAACCTCTCCCCACCAAAAGAATCTTACAATAAATATTGTTACAGAAACATTCCCCATGTTTACTCTGAGACTTCAATAAACTTCTAGCATGCTAGAAATGCTAGAAAACACTTTAACTGCTTATTAAATAAGCAATCTTAGACATGGCCTTACTACATGAAACAACATTCCCAATATACATGGTACTGAGCCAGTAAACAATGCAGTTGTATTTTTTAAGAATATGAGTTGTAAAAATAAAATCACATACATTTTGAAATAATGAAAACCTTAAATCCTCTGCTCCTATGGTTAATACATTTTGGGTTGTTTTTTTTTTTCAGTAATTTGTCAAATCTTTAGCCCATTTTACTATTTTTTTATTTTTAGAACCTTTATAAAATTTAAATATAAGAAGAATATTCACAATTTTACAGTGAATCATGTTATAGATATGTTTCCTATATTGTTATTAAGCTTTTACTTTTTATAATGCTGCCATGAAATATTTTTAAATCTAATCAAGCTCATATTTTTCTCTTTATCTGTTTGGAGTTGCAAATTCACTGTACTTATTTGCTAGTACTCATATACTACTGTTTACATGATTTCATTTGGGATTTAGCTTACTGTATAGTTTAAAGCATGGATTTATCACTTTCCATTTTCCACGTGGCTATCCAGTAATCCCAACACCATTTATGAAAAAAAGGTTATCTTTTCCTCACCAATTTCAAGTTTGCCTTTAGCATTTATTAGTTCCCATAGGAATTGAATTTATGTTTAAATTTTCTGTTCTTTTCATTATCTATCTGTGGGTATCTCTGCTGTTTTCCCCCTTTCCTCAAACTTTTCAATGCTATTTTGCTTGATTGTCCTTCTAAATAGGTTTTATAATTATATTGTCTACTTTCAAAGACAAAAATACTGAGGCTATTTTAATTGTGTTAAATGTATACATTAATTTAGGAAAAACTAATGATTTAATAATATCAGATTATTTTATTTAATAACAAAATATTGTAATATATCTGTTATATTTTAGTTCATTCTATAGTTTAAAAAATACAATTTTGGAAACTTCTTGATAAGTTTATGCTTAGGTGTTTTATGTTCCTTTTTGCTTTTTTAAATGAGATTTTCCTATTATGTTTTCTATCACTTATTCTGATTTTTATGTTTATATTCATATATATATATATTTTTTGTTGTTGTTGTTGTTGTTTTTTTGAGACGGAGTCTCGCTCTGTCGCCCAGGCTGGAGTGCAGTGGCACAGTCTCGGCTCACTGCAAGCTCCGCCTCCCGGGTTCACGCCATTCTCCTGCCTCAGCCTCTCTGAGTAGCTGGCACTACAGGTGCCTGCCACCACGCCCGGCTAATTTTTTTGTATTTTTAGTAGAGATGGGGTTTCACCGTGGTCTCGATCTCCTGACCTCGTGATCCGCCTGCCTCGGCCTCCCAAAGTGCTGGGATTACAAGCGTGAGCCACCGTGCCCGGCCATATTCATATATATTTGTAAAGGTGTGCTACACACACATTCACACATCAGAGAAAAAGAAAAAATATACCAATGAGCAATTTATGAGTAAAATAAGAAATTTAAACTTAAACACAATTTGTATCTATGTTCTCTTGTACGAAGTGTCCTATAAATGCCAATTAGGTCAGGTTAGTTGATAGTGTTCTTTGGGACTTCTGTATCCTTATTGATTTTCTGTCTACATGTTCTGTTAGTTATTGAGAGGAGCACAGAGGTTTCCATATATAATTTCAGATTTATATATTTTTCTTTTCAGTTCTATTTGATTTTTTTCATGTATTTGTAAGTTACATGCATATAGATAGGGTTGCTATTTTATCTTGGAGAATAGACACCCGTCTTTATCATTACGAAATGATACTGTGTTTCTGGTAATATATATGATATAGAGGACTAAATAAAGACAATAGCATTATGTATGCCAGATATGGTGTTGTTAATACAATTGGGCATCAGTCTAAGTGAGACTGCTATTTTGTGATTGGTTTGGCTGATACTTTCTTTTCAAAAAAGCCAAAGTCAATTTTCATTCATTTTGTTAGCTTTCAGTAAACTTTTACAATGCTCTCATAGAGATATTTAAATTATTGTAAGCTGCTTATTGTAAACAGTGAGGAAACATTTAAATGTGACTCTATTGAAAAGTTCTGTTATCATTATATTGATAGTGTTAATACAATGTTAACATCTCAACATGAATACCAAGCTAAGAATGAGTTACAAACTCTTACTATCATATGACCACCAGAAAGTAGCTAATTAAGCCAACTAATATACAAAGCCTAGCAAAAACATTAAAATTGTTAGTCATAACTTGAGCCAGTGAAACTAGAGACATTTCTCAACCAAACAAAACCTAAGTTATCTTCCATATTAAAAACACAAGCAAAAGATGCATAAACTGATTAGATTATTTAGTGTCTGGAGAAAGAATGTACTGCTTCTGTTATGTTATTACTCACAATACCTCAAGTTACTATGAAACAAACGACAAAGAATCATAGCACAATAAAGTTCATAGTACTTTACAATTCCCATGCTCAAATTATAGTGGAAATATCTGTACTTTGCAGTTACGTTAACTCAAGAATTTTTGCAAAAAGCGGTGATCCTTACCCAGTGTGACTACTGGCATTTTAAACTAGAAAGTACCTGACACTTCAAAATATACCCTATTTAAAAGGTCTATTTTGGCCTGTAACTGAACTTTAAACCACTGTGGAAAACAGTGTGGAGATTCCTTAAAGAACTAAAAGCAGATCTACTATTTGATCCAGCAATCCCACTACTAGGTATCTACCCAGAAGAAAAGGAGTTATTATACAAAAAGACACTTGCACACGCATGTTTACAGCAGCACAATTTGCAATTGCAAAACTGTGGAACCTGCCCAAATGCCCACCAATCGACAAGCAGATAAAGAAATGAGATGTAAATATATATCTCCAAGAAGTATGTGTGTGTACATATATATATACATATATGTATATATAATATATATAATATAATGTTAACATCTCAACATGAATGCCAAGCTAAGAATGAGTAACAAACTCTTATTAATCATATGACCACCAGAAAGTAGCTAATTAATCCAACTAATATACAAAGCCTAGCAAAAACATTAAAATTCTTAGTCATAACTTGAGCCAGTGCAACTAGACATTTCTCTGTTGCATGTTTTTTTGACAAGGAATCACTTCTATGCATTTACTTTTTTGTGGGAATTAATTTCTCACACCTCAAAATGAATATTCTAGATCTCAAATGGATATAGAGATGTAATAGAACTACTTTATAAAATTATTTATTTATACTTTATCTTTGCCTCCCCCACCCTTTCTCCTGAGTCCCCAAAGTACTATGTGTCATTAGGGCTGGAGTGCAGTAAGGTGATCTCTGCTCACTGCAACCTGTGCCTTCCAGGTTCCAGCGATTCTCCTGCCTCAGCCTCCTGAGTAGCTGGGATTATAGGTGCCCGCCACCACACCCAGCTAATTTTTTGTATTTTTAGTAGAGATGGGGTTACACTATGTTGGCCAGGCTTGTCTCGAATGACTGACCTCGTGATCCACTTGCCTTAGCCTCCCAAAGTGCTGGGATTACAGGCATCAGCCACCATGCTTGCATCCTCATAGCTTAGCTCTCACATATGAGTGAGAACATATGGTGTTTGGTTTTCTCTTCCTGAGTTACTTCACTTAGAATAATAGTTTCCAGTTCCATCCAGGTTGCTGCAAATGCCACTATATAATATATACACTATATACCGTAGTTTTCTAAGATATATAGTTTTCCATGGTGTGTGTATATATATATATACACACACAGATATATACACCACTGTATACCATATATACGGTGTATACATATGTACATATATATACCATGTACACCGTATATATGGTATACACGTGTATATATGGTGTATGTGTACATATATATATATATATGTACACAAATCTGTCTTTTAACGAAGAGAGCCATACTGAGCAAAAAGATGTATTGACTGATATGGATTGTTTATGGATGTTATTTTAGCAATAAGAGAAAGAATATCAATAGACTGAAGAATCAGCACAGATTTAGAAAAATGGATAAATCACACTAAAGAAACAACATGCTAGAGAACAAATATGGGAAACTCACCAAAAAAAGGAGTGTAAAATATACTTCTCTAGCCGAGGGAGAGTAGCAGGGGGTAACTAAATGACAATACCCTGAGATTTCATTAGTAGAAGCACAGGAATAAACTTAAAAGACTTATTGTCCCTCTGGTCTTTGGAAATCTATAAATGGAGGGTATGATTTAAATTGGTGCTCTGTACCTTTCAAGATTCCATACATAAACAAAATCAGGCATACCCAGTAGTGCCATTTGTCAGAATTAGAAACCTATTAAACTTAGCTAAAATTGTAGCGGTGGGAGAAGAATTATTTAAAAATAAGTCACAAAGAGGTGAAGCAAGATAGTGGAAGAGAAAGCTCCGCTGATAATCTCCTCTGCAAGGACACCAAGTTAACAACTATCTACACAGAAAACAAACAAACAAAAACACCATAGGAACAACAAATTAGGTAAGCACTCTCAGTACTTGGTTTTAATTTCATATTTCTGAAAGAGGCACTGAAAAAATAGAAAAAAAATAAAACAGTAATGAATCACTGACATCACCCCTCCCCAACCCCTGGCTGGATGGGTGCTGAGGGAGTGAGAGCACAGCAATTGTGAGGCACTGAACTCAGTGCTATTCTGTTGAAGCAGAAAGGAAAACCAGATCACATTCAGCTGATGCCTGCCCACAGAGGGAGCATTTAAACTAGCACTAGCCAGAAGGGATTCGCACATCCCAGTGACTGGAAATCAAATGCCTGCAAACCTCACCACCTAGGGCCACAGTGCTCCCAGTCTCTAAGTAAGTTTGAAAGGCAATCTAGGCCATAAGGACTCAAACTCTTAGGCAAGTCTGAGGGGTAAACTAGGACCAGGGACAGTGGACTGTGGAGGCACACGACTACTTAGACACCAACTGGGGACACCAAGGCAGTGCTGGCATCACCCCTTGAAGGAGGGTCATGAACCCTCCCCTAAACCCAGGCTGCACAGCTTGTGGCTCCAAAAGAGACCCCTTCCTTCTGCTTGACAAGAGAGAGAGGAGTGGGGAGGGCTTTGTCTTGCATCTTGGATACCATCTCAGCCACAATAAGATAGAGCACCAACTGGAGTCATGAGGCTCCATTGCATGTTATTGTTTCTTTTCTCTTCTGCTTTTAGGATCCTTTTTTTATCCTTGACCTTGGGCAGTTTGATTGTTAAATGCTTTGAGGTAGTAGTGTCTTTTAGGTTAAATATTTTTGGTATTCTATCACCTTCTTATACTTAGGTATTGATATCTTTCTCTAGGTTTGGGAAATTTTCTGTTATTATCCCTTTGAATAAACTTTCTACCCCTATCTCTTTCTCTACTTCCTCTTTAAGGCCAATGACACGTTAATTTGTCCTACTGAGGCCAGGCTTTTGTATCAGGATGATCCTGGCCTCATAAAATGAGTTATGGAGGATTTACTCTTTTTCTATTGATTGGAATAGTTTCAGAAGGACTGGTATCAGTTCCTCTTTGTACCTCTGGTAGAATTTGGCTGTGAATCCATCTGGTCCTGGACTTTTTTTGGTTGGTAGGCTATTAACTATTGCCTCAATTTCAGAACCTGTTATTGGTCTATTCAGAGATTCAACTTCTTCCTGGTTTAGTCTTGGGAGGGTATATGTGTCTAGGAATTTATCCATTTCTTCTAGATTTTCTAGTTTATTTGTGTAGAGGTGTTTATAGTATTCTCTGATGGTAGTTTGTATTTCTGTGGGATCCGTGGTGATACCCCTTTATCATTTTTTATTGTGTCTATTTGATTCTTCTCTCTTCTTTATTAGTCTTGCTAGCGGTCTATCTATTTTGTTGATCTTTTCAAGAAAAGCAGCTCCTGGACTCATTGATTTTTTGAAGAGTTTTTTGTGATGGCTTAATGAAATAAAAGAGGACACAAACAAGTGGAATAACATTCCATGCTCATGGATAGGAAGAATCAATATCATGAAAATGGCCATACTGCCCAAGGTAATTTATAGATTCAATGCTATTCCCATCAAGCTACCACTAACTTTCTTCACATAATTGGAAAAAATACTTTAAAGTTCATGTGGAAGCAAAAAATAGCCCACATAGCCAAGACAATCCTAAGAAAAAAGAACAAAGGAGGAAGCATCACTCTACCTGACTTCACACTATACTTCAAGGCTACAGTAACCAAAACAGCATGGTACTGGTACCAGAACTGGTACCAAGGGAACAGAAGAGAGGCCTCAGAAATAACACCACATGTCTACAACCATCTGATCTTTGATAAACCTGAGAAAAATACGCAATGGGTAAAGGATTCCTTATTTAATAAATGGTGCTGGAAAAACTACCTAGCCATACATAGAAAGCTGAAGCTGGATCCCTTCCTTACACCTTACACAAAAATTAACTCAAGATGGATTAAAGATTTAAACATAAGACCTAAAACCATAAAAACCCTAGAAGAAAACCTAGGCAGTCCCATTCAGGACATAGGCATGGGCAAAGACTTAATAACTAAAACACAAAAAGCAATGGCAACAAGAGCCAAAATAGACAAATGGGATCTAATAGACGAAAGAGCTTCTGCACAGCAAAAGAAACTATCATCAGAGTGGACAGGCAGCCTACATAATGGGAGAAAAATTTTGCAATCTGTCCATCTGACAAAGGGCTAATATCCAGAATCTACAAAGAACTTAAACAAATTTGCAAGAAAAAAACAAACAACCCCATCAAAAAGTAGGCAAAGGATGTGAACAGACACTTCTCAAAAGAAGACATTTATGCAGCCAACAGGCACATGAAGAAATGCTCATCATCACTGGTCATCAGAGAAATGAAAATCAAAACCACAATGAGGTACCATCGCATACCAGTTAGAATGGTGATCATTAAAAAGTCAGGAAACAACAGATACTGGAGAGGATGTGGAGAAATAGGAATGCTTTTACACTGTTGGTAGGAGTGTAAATTAGTTCAATCATTGTGGAAGACAGTGTGGCAATTCCTCAAGGATCTAGAACTAGAAATACCATTTGACCCAGCAATCTCATTGCTGGGTATATATGCAAAGGATTATAAATAACACTACTATCAAGACACATGCACATGTATGTTTATTGCAGCACTATTCCCAATAGCAAAGACTTGGAACCAACCCAAATGTCCATCATTGATAGACTGGATAAAGAAAATGTGGCACATATACACCATGGAATACTATGCAGCCATAAAAAAGGATGAGTTTATGTCCTTTGCAGGGACATGAATGCAGCTGGAAACCATCATTCTCAGCAAACTATCACAAGGAAAGAAAACCAAACACTGCATGTTCTCACTCATAAGTGGGAGTTGAACAATGAGAACACATGGACACAGAGAAGGGAATATTGCACATGGGTTCCTGTTGGGGGATGGGGATCGGGTGGGGGAAAGCATTAGGAGAAATACCTAATGTAAATGACGAGTTGATGGGTGCAGCAAACCAATATGACACATGTATACCTATGTAACAAGCCGGCATGTTGTGCACATGTACCCTAGAACTTAAAGTATAATAAAAAAATTAAAAAGATAGTATTTGCCAGCCTTATGTTAACCTCAAACTAAAAAAATACAATAAAAATAAAAAACTAAAACATTTCACTAGAGAAAATCATCTTCACAAATTGAAAACAGAAAAAAAAAATTAGGAAGGGACCACAAGAAAAATGAAAACAAATAACAAAATGACAGGAGTACGTCCTTTCTTATCAATAACAACATTGAATGTAAATGGACAAAAGTCTCCAATCAAAAGATATAGATTGCCTGAATGGATGAGTAAAAAAAAAAATTTCCATTGGCTCAAAGACACATATAGACAGGAAATAAAGGAATGTAAAAAGATATTCCAGGCCAGTGGAACCCCCAAAAAAGCCAGTCACTATACTTGTATCAAACAAAAAAAGCTTTCAAGAAAAAACTACAAGAGACAAAGAAGGTAGTATATTATGATAAAGGGATCAATTAATCAAGAGGTTATAACAATTTTAAATATATGTGCATTCAACACTGGAGCACCCAGATATATAAAGAAAATACTATTACAGCTGAAGAGAGAGATGGGCCATAGTAAAATGAGAGTTGGGGACTTCAGCACCCCACTTTTAGCATTTGATGAAACTTCCAGACAGAAAATCATCAAAGAAACATGAAACTTAATCTGCAGTATGGACCAAATTGATTTAATAGATATTTACAGAACATTTTATCCAAGCACTGCAGAAAATACATTATTATTCTCAGCACATAGATTATTCTCAAAGATAGACCACAGGTTTGGTCACAAAACAAATTTCAAAATGTTCAAAAATTTACATAATAATATTAAACATCTCTAGACACTGAAATAAAACTTGACATTAATAACAAGATAAATTTCAGAAACTATGCAAATACATGGAAATTAAACAACATGCTTCTTAATGAACAGTGGGTGAATGAAGAAATTAAGAAGGAAATATAAAATTTTCTGGAAACACATAATGGCCACACAACTTACCAAAACCTGTGGGATACACTAAAAGCACTACTAAAAAGAAAGATTATAGCTGTAAGTCTGCAAGTGTCTATTCTATATCAAAAAAAAAAAAAAGGAAAACTTCAAATAAACAGTCTAACAATGCATCTTAGAGAACCAGGAAAGCAAGAGAAACCCAAACTCCAAATTAGTAGAAGAAAAGAGATAATAAAGATCAGAGCAGAAATAAATAAAATAGAAATAAGAAAATGTATTAGTCCTTTATCACACTGCTATAAAGAACTACATGAGACTGGGTAATTTATGAAGGTAAGAGGTTTAATTGACTCACAGTTCTGCAGGCTGTACAGGAATCATGGCTGGTTAGGCCTCAGGAAACTTATAATAATGGTAGAAGGGCAAAGCAAAGCAAGCAGCTTCTTCACATGGCAGCAGGATAGAGAGATCAAAGTGGGAAGTGCTATACACTTTAAAAACTCCAAATCTTTTGAGAATTCCTGCACCATCATGAGAACAGTAAAGGGGAAGTCTGCCCCCATAATTCAATCATCAACTCCAACCAGGCCCCTCCTCCAGCATGTGAGGATTACAATTCAACATGAGATTTGGGTAGGGATTCAGAGCCAATTCACATCATTCCACCCCTGGCACTTCCCAAATCTCATGCCTTTCTCATATTTCAATACCAATCATGCCTTCCCAACAATCCCCATGTCTTAACTCACTTCAGCATTAACTCAGCGTTTCAAGTCTAAAGTCTCATCTGAGACTAGGCACGTCCCTTCTGCCTATGAGCTGTAAAATTAAAAACAAGTGAGTTACCCCAAATTACAATGGGAGAGCAGGCATTGGTTCAATAGACCTGGTCCAGGAGGGAAAAATCAGCCAAAACAAAGAGGTTATAGGCCTCATGAAACTCCAAATCCCAGTAGGGCAGTCATTCAATCTTAAAGTTCCAAAATAATATCCTTTGACTCTATGTCTCACATTCAAAGCACACAGATATAAGGGGGTGGCTCCCAAGGCCTTGGGCAGATCTGCCCCTGCGGGTGCTTTCATAGGCTGGCATTGAGTGCATGCATGTTTTCAAGACAAACAGTGCAAGGTGTTGCTGGGTCTCCCATTATGGGATCTGGAGGATGGTGGCCAATTCTTACAGCTCCAGTATATAGTGCCGCAGTGGAGACTCTGTGTCGGGGCTCCAACCCACATTTCCCCTTTGCACTGCCCTAATAAAGGTTCTTCATGAGGGCTCTGCTCTTGCAGCAGACTTCAGCCTGGACATCTAGTCATTTCCGTACATCCTCTGAAATCTAGGCGGAGGTTTCCAAACCTCAATTCTTGCCTTCGGTGCACATTCAGGCCCAATGCCACATGGAAGGCACCAAGGCTTAGGGCTTGCACACTCTGAAGCAATTTCACAAGCTGTATCTTGGCTCCTTTTAGCCACAGCTGGAGATGGAGTGGCTGGGATGCAGGGCACTATGTTCCAAGGCTGCATAGAGAAGGGGGCCCTGGGCTTGGGCAACAAAACCATTTTTTATGCAAATTTCTGCATCCTTGAATTCCTCCCCCAAAAAATGAGTTTTTCTTTTTTATCGCATGATCAGCCTGCAAATTTTCCAAACGTTTATGCTCTGCTTCCCTTTTAAATATAAGTTGCAGTTTTGGGTCATTTCTTTGTTTATGCAAATAAGCATAGGCTTTTAGAAGCAGCCAGGCCACTTATTGAATGCTTTGCTGCTTAGGAATTTATTTCTGCCAGATAATCTAAATTATTTCTCTGAAGTTCAATGTTTCACAGATCTCTAGAGCTGAGACACAATGCTGCCATTCTCTTTTTAAGGGATAATAAGAGTGATCTTCGCTCCAGTTCCCAATAAGTTCTTCATCTCCATCTGAGACCACCTCAGCCTGAACTTCACTGTCCATATCACTATCAGCAAGTTGGTCACAATCATTCAACAAGTCTTTAGGAAGTTTCAAACTTTCCCTCATCTTCCTGTATTTTGATCCCTTTAAACTGTTCCAGCCTGTGCCCAATACCCAGTTCCAAAATCACTTCCACATATTCAGGTATGGTATCTTTATAGCAATGTCCCACTTCCCTGGTGCCAATTTGCTGTATTAGTTCATTTTCACCCTGCCATAAAGAACTACTTGAGACTGGGTAATTTATTTTACAAAGAGGATTAATTGACTCACAGTTCCACAGACCATACAGGAGTATGGCTGGAGAGGTCTTGGAAAATGTACAATCATGGCAGAAGGGCAAAGGGGAACCAAACACCTTCTTCACATGGTGATAGGAGAGAGAGAGAGAGAGATTGAAGTGGAAAGCACTACACGCTTTTTTTTTTTTTTTTTTTTTCTTGAGACAGAGTCTTGCTCTGTCACCCAGGCTGGAGTGCAGTGGCACAATCTCAGCTCACTGCAAGCTCTGCCTCCTGGGTTCACACCATTCTCCTGCCTCAGCCTCCCGAGTAGCTGGGACTACAGGTGTCTGCCACCAAGCCCTGCTAATTTTTTTTGTATTTTTAATTGAGACGGGGTTTCACTGTGTTAGGATGGTCTCGATCTCTTGACCTCGTGATCTGCCCACCTGGGCCTTCCAAAGTGTTGGGATTACAGGCGGGAGCCACCGTGCCCGGCCACACTAAACACTTTTAAGCAACCAGATCTCATGAGAACTCATTCACTACCCTGAGAACAGTAAGGGGAAAGCCTGCCCGCCATGATTCAATCACCTCCTATGAGGGCCCTTTTTCAACATGTGTGGAATACAATTGAACATGAGATTTGATTGGGGACAAAGAGCCAAACCATATCAAATACAGATAAATAAAACAAAATGGTGTTATTTAGAAAAGTTAAAGAAAATTGATAAACCTTTAGCAAGACCAACAACAACAACAACAACAAAATATCCAAATAAAGTCAGAAATAAAAAGGAGACATTATAACTGATAGCGTAGACATTCAAAGGATGATTAGTGGCTACTATGAGTGACTATATGCCAATAAATAGGAAAATCTAGAAGAAATGGACAAATTCATAGATTCATAAAACCTACTAATATTGAACCAGGAAGAAATCCAGAACCTGAACAGGCCAATAACAGGCAATGAGACCAAAGTCCTAATAAAACGTCTCCCAGTAAAGAAAAGCCTGGGACTTCATGGCTTCACTCTGGAATTCTATTAAACATTTAAAGAATAATGAATACCAATCCTAGTCAAACTACTCCAACAAAATAGAGAAGGAGGGAATACATCCAAACTGATTGTATGAGGCCAGTATTACCCTGGAACCAAACCCAGACAAAGACATTTCAAAAAAAGAAAACTACAGGCCAATATCTCTGATGACTACTGATGCAAGAATCCTCAACAAACCAAATTCAAAAATATATTAAAGATCTTTCATTATGACTGACATTGCTTGGCTGTGTTCCCACACAAATCTCACCTTCAATAGTAGTTTTCATAATCCCCAAGTTTCATGGAGAGACCTGGTGGGAAGTAATTGAATGATGGGGTGGTTACCCCTTGCTCATGATAGTGAGTGACTTCTCAAGAGATCTGATGGTTTAATAAGGGGATTTTTTCCCTTTGCTCAGCACTAATTATCCTTTCTGCTGTCATGTGAAGAAGGATGTGTTTGCTTCCCCTTCTGATTGTAAGTTCCCTGAGTTCTCCACCGCCATGCTGAACTGTAAGGCAATCAAACCTCTTTTCTTTATAAACTACCCAGTCTCAGATATGTCTCTATGAGCGGTGTGAGAACAGACTAACACAATGACCAAGTGGAATGTATCCCAGGGATGCAAGGAAGGTTCAACCTACAAAATTCAATTAATGTGATATATCATATCAAAAGAATGAAAAGTAAAAATCATATGATCATTTCAATTGATGTTGAAAAAGCAATTGATAAAATTCAACATCCCTTCATGATAAAAACCCTCAAAAAACTGAAGATAGAAAGAACATACCTCAATATAATAAAAACTGCATATAGCAGAACTGCTGCAAGTGTCATCCTGAATGGCCAAAAAAATTGAAAGGCTTTTCTTTAAGATCTGAGACATAACAAGGATGCCCACTCTCAACACTGTTCAACATAGTACTAGAAGTACTAGCTGGAGACATCAGACAAGAGAAAGATATAAAGGGCTTCTAAATTATAAAGGAAGGAGTCAAATTATCCTTGTTTGTAGATAATATGATCTTATATTTGAAAAAAACCTAAAGACTCCACAAGAAAACTGTTAGAATTAATAAACAAATTAAGTAAACTTGCAGGATACAAAATCAACACCCCAAAAACAGTAGCATTTCTATGCGCCAACAGTGAACTATGTGAAAAAGAAATTTTAGAAGTAATTCCATTTACAATAGCCACACATACAATTAAATACCTAGCAATTAACCAAAGAAGTGAAAAGTCTCTATAATAAACACTTTAAAACCCCAAGGAAAGAAATTGAATAAGACACCAAAAAAGGAAAAATATTTCATGTTCATCAATTGTAAGAATAAATATTGTTTACATGTCCATACTACCCAAAGCAATCTACAGGTTCAATGGAATCACCTTAAAAATACAAAACATTCTGCAAAAAATAAAATTTTTAAAAATTCTAAATTTATATGAAACCACAAAAGACCCAGAATATCCAAAATTATCCTGAGCAAAAGAAAAAAACTGGAGGAATCACATACCCTGATCTGAAATTATAATATGGAGCTATAGTAACCAAAACAGCATGGTTCTGGCATAAAAACAGATACATAAATAAACGGAACAGAATAGAGAACCAAGAAACGAATCCACACACCAACAATGAACTCATTTTCAACAAAGGTGCCAAAGACATACACCAAGGAAGAGACAGTCTCTTCAATAAATGATGCTAGAAAAACTGGATATCCACATGCAGAATAAAACTAGACTCCATCTCTTTCCATATACACATATCAAATCAAAATGAGTTAAATACTTAAATCTAAGACCTTAGACTACTACAAGAAAACTTTGGAGAAGATCTCCAGGACATCATTCTGGGCAAAAATTTACTGAGCAAACCCAACAAGCATAGGCAACCAAAGAAAACCTGGATAAATGGAATCACAAGATAAAAAGCTCTGCACAGGCTGGTCTCAAACTCCTGACCTCAAGTGATCTGCCCTTTTTGGCCTCCCAGAGTGCTGGGATTACAGATATGAGCCACATGGCAAAACTGCCTCTCTACTAAAAATACAAAAATTAGCCAGGCATGGTGGCGTGCACCTGTAATTGGAGCTACTCAGGAGGCTGAGGCAGGAGAATTGCTTGAACCTGGGAGGTGGAGGTTGCAGTGAGCCAAGATTGTGCCATTGCACTCCAGCCTGGGTGAGAAGGCAAGACTCCATAAAAAAAAAAAAAAAGAAAAGAAAAAGAAAAAAAGCTCTGCACAGCAAAGCATACAATCAACAAAGTGAGGAGACAACTTACATAATAGGAGAAAATATTTGCAAACTGCTCATCTGACAAGGGATTAATAATCAGAATATATAAGGAGCTCAAACAACTCTATATGACAAAATCTAATAATCTGATGAAAAGATAGGCAAAAGATTTGAATGGACATTTTTCAAAAAGAAGACATACAAATAGCAAATATCATTGATTATGAGAGAAATTAAAATCAAAATACAATGAGATATAATTTCACTCCAGTTAAAATGGCTTATATCCACAAGACAGGCAATAACAAATGCTAGCAAGGGTGTAGAGAAAATGCAGCACTTGTACACTGTTAGTGGAAATATAAATTAGTATAAGCACTATAGAGAACAGTTTGTAGGTTCCACAAAAAACTAACATTTTTGCTACCATATGATCCAGCCATCCCACTACTGGGTATATACTCCAAGAAAGGAAATCAGTATATCAAAGAAATATTTGCACTTCTATGTTTGTTGCAGCACTGTTCATAATAGCTAAGATTGGGAAACAATTTAAGTGTCTATCAACAGTGGAATGGATAAACAAACTCTGGTACATACACACTATGGAGTACTACTTGGCCATAAACAGAATGAGAGCCAGTCATGTTCAATAACATGATGGAAATGGAGGTCTTTATGTCAAGTGAAATAAGCCAGGCAGAGGAAGACAAACATTGCATGTTCTTATTTGTGGGATCTAAAAATAAAAACAATTGAACTCACAGACATAGAGAGTAGAGGAATGGTTACCAGAGGCTGGAAGGGGTAGTGGGTTAATTGGGTGGGAGGTGGGTTAATAAGTACAAAAATAATATTTAGAATCAATAAGACCTACTATTTGATAGCACAACAAAGTGACTACAGCCAATAATAACTGTACATTTTGAAATTACTTAGAGTGTAATTGGATTCTTTGCAACTCAGTGGAAAAATGTTTGAGGGGATGAATACCCCATTCATCATGATGTGCTTTGCATGGCGTATATCAAAACATCTCATGTACACTATAAATAAACAAACCTACTATGTACCATAAAAATTAGAAATAAAAAAATTAAGTCAAAACAGAAAACTGTATTGCTACAACCCTGGAGTATGAAATGATGTTTGTCCACATGTAACTTGAAATACAGACTTAATTGGGACTAAGTCCTTATTTTATTACTAAATCTATCACAACATTCTGAATATAAACAAATGCCATTTTCATTGGAAGAGTCAAGAAAATATTGGTCCATTTCTAATAGAATAATTTTGTGGTAATCATGTGTTTTCTGTTGAGCAACTTGGTTCTTTCACTGCTTTTATCACAGATAATCATTTAGTTTTCTGTGCATGCTCAGCAATAAGCAAGACACAGAAGTTAATAAAACAATTTGACTTTTTAACAACTATTGGGATTTGCTTTCAACTTATGGGTTTTAGATGTACAACCTTTTCTTACTTTATTTATGAAGTAACATGCACAAGAATACAACTTGTATTTTCCAAAGAGTGAACTTTCCTTTCCATAAATATATCTGTGATAATAGAATTTAAAAAGGACTTTAATTGTGTCAGCACCAATTTTCTAAGAACCTGATTTCTTTTCTCAGAAAAGATAAATCGAGAGAAACTTGTGGGTTTGAAGTTTGTTGCTGCTTATAATAGAAACTAAATAGATGTTCATTTCTTGGTAATCCAGTTCAACAGCAAACTGAATCTCCTTTTATTTCCCTTTTTTTCTTTCTTTTCTTTGAACTACAGAAGAAAGTGATTGCTTCTCTTTATAATGAGAATCAACTTCAAGAAAGGTGAACACTCTGTACTATGATACTCAACTGAAAAATAAAGCACAGATATTGATACTATTCTAAGAATTAATACATCTTTCTCAGGATGTGAAGTTACATGACCTCATCAAAAGTTAACTGAAAAGGGCCACAGAAGGCTAAGGTTAGATGCAAGTGTAACATTGATTTACTGATGTCCACAAGGATGTGGCTCTATAAGCTTTAGTAAGAGCATCTGTAAAGGAAGGTGAATAGGTTCGTTATATGATTTAAAAATCACGTCCTTTTCTAAAAGCCTTTTATATGATCCTAAAAGCAGGGAACTGGGGTGTTCCTACATTCCCAATTTTAAAAGGTTTGTTATTTCTTTAAAAGAGTGCAATTTTGCTACTTCAGTTGCCATTCCACACATTTAAGACCAAATTATTTGTACTGCTCATGTGTACAGTTTCAATGGCCTAGTGATGAAGGGTACATGTGCAATGTCAATATTTCCTTCCATTAAATTTATGCTCACTGAAATAACTTTAAATTAGAGGAAATGGTTTTAAAATGTCACGTTATCAAATCATCAGTTATAGATGTGGCTTCATTATACTGAGATCTATTTGGATGATGAATCTTCTACTCATTGTTCAGATAATATTGCACTGGTAATTAAGCATTGGGATTTGCCGGCCTAGTTAAATATTGTTCAATTCACGCATCCCTCACATCAGTCACATCTGAACTTCTAGTTTGCATTAGCTCATTTTTAACAGAATTCTAATGACTGCAATTAGTGATCCAAAGATAAGTACTTTAGCTTCCTCAGGAGAAACTGATGCATATAATATCAATTTGTGTGTCTCTATATAATTCAGCTTTTCTTTGATTAACCAGCAAAAGGAATTTTCAACGGAATCTATGTAAAATGTTCAAGTTTGCTGATGTTTCCCTTGTGTGAATTAAACTTAATCAGCAAATCTAGTGGAAAATTTTAGTTTGTAAGTTGGACAATTTGTACCCTGTAATTATTGTCATTCAACAAAAGCCACATTCTCAAATTTAATGGCATTCACTGAATTGTGTAAATAAGCTGAGTCACCTATTTGTATGAGATAAAACTTTACTAGGAATTAATTTGAATTATCACAAAATGAAAACAATGGCTTAATTCCTTTAATGACAAAAATCAGTTCAGTTCCTCTGCAAATTCATGGGTTTAATATCCTGGAATAATTTTATCTACTCACAAAATATTTAAGAGTCTCACTTTGTATGAGAGTTTTAATTTTATACATTTTTAATTTTATGTAATATCATTTAAAATAAAAGATTTCTAAAGTATAGCCACATGAGAATCTACATAAAGATGCTCTAAAACATGCATTTGGAAAGCAAATAAAATCCTTTTGGAATAATTTTTTTGCAGTGCCTTAGAACATGTAGTAGAGCCTTAAGGTGCAATGAGTCAGCCTACACTTTTTTACATACCTGAAGTTCATGTGGCCAATGCAGCATTCCAGTGTTCTCAATCTTTTTGTTCCCTTGATCCTGAAACTATATACATAACAATATCTGGGCTCAGCACAAACTTACTGAAGTGAGATTTCCTTTTACTGTTACAGGAAGGGCAAATCTTATTGCTATTAATTTGTTTCCCTTTAATCCTATTGTCTATTGCTGAAGTCTCAAGATCTCATATGATGTTGAAAACAGAAATTTGTAAAGTGATCTGAGAAATAGAAATAGCTATCTTGCATCCTTAAAGTTTATGTTCATAGCACTTTGTTTAAAATATCTTTAATTTACATTTTCATGTTTTTATTTCAATTAAGTTAGGCATTTGAGTAGGCATAAAAATTCCTTTCTGCTTTTATCTGCATAACTTAAATTCTATAGACTCTCCATTTGGTTATCACTGAAATAAGCTAATTTTCATCATCATTTAAAGAAATGATTTTCTCGTCTTTGTAGAACCCAAATGTGAGAATAAGTTGGTTTTGGAAAATAATTAATCAACTTAAATGCTCTTAGTTATATAAATATCTAGAAACTAACACTGAACATATTTCCCAAAGGGCAAACAAATTTTATTCAAAATGTTAGCAATGTGTTTTACCGAACAATACATTTTAGGATATTTTATTCGACAAGTATTAAATTTGTCCTGCTATATATTCTTAAAACTGCATCGGTGTTTCATTAAAGAACATATTTAAATTGTATATATTTTTTGTATTGCTTTGGTTTCTTTCAAATTATCTATGTTAGAATATGTCAAATACTAGCTCCCCAAAAGAACCACCAAAATAAATTATTGATAAGGAAACCTGAGTCTATCACTTATAGCAGTAAATAGGGTCATCTTTTTGACAGAGCCTTTGTAGCATCTCAGAATGACAAGAGCAAAGTTGGAATATTTAGGAAACTTTTCTTAGGGGTCATGTTTAAGGCAGTTTTTTCATGTGGGGACTTGAATCTACTTGATAAGGATCATAATATAAAAATTTAGAACTGGTGGACTCAGGGTGGTAAGACTTGCAAGGTAAGATTTTTATAGCAAGTCTGAGAAAGTAACTGTCATTTGATGCTATCTATTAAAAAGTTGAGTAGTCTGATGTTTGTTTAAAAAGACTTGCTAAAAGTTCCTTTAAAAAGTTCATTTAAATAGATTTTTTTTATTATACTTTAAGTTCTAGGGTACATATGCACAACGTGCAGGTTTTGTTACATATGTATACATGTGCTATGTTGGGGTGCTGCACCCATTAACTCACCGTTTGCATTAGGTATATCTCCTAATGCTATCCCTCCCCACTCCCCGCACACCACAACAGGCCCAGGTGTTTGATATTCCCCACCCTGTGTCCAAGTGTTCTCATTGTTCAACTCCCACCTATGAGTGAGAATATGTGGTGTTTGGTTTTCTTTTCTTGCCATGGTTTACTCAGAATGCTGGTTTCCAGCTTCATCCATATCCCTACAAAGGACATGAACTCATCCTTTTTTATGACTGCTTAGTATTCCATGGTATATATGCACCACATTTTCTTAACCCAGACTATCATTGTTGGACATTTGGGTTGGTTCCAAGTCTTTGCTATTGTGAATAGTGCTGCAATAAACATACATGTGCATGTGTCTTGATAGCAGCATGATTTTTAATCTTTTGGCTATATGCCCAGTAATGGGATGGCTAGGTCAAATGGTATTTGTAGTTCTAGATTCTTGAGGAATCGCCACACCATCTTCCACAATGGTTGAAAGAGTTGACAGTCCCACCAACAGTGTAAAAGTGTTCCTATTTCTCCACGTCCTTTCCAGCAGCTGTTTTTTCCTGACTTTTTAGTGATCACCATTCTAACTGTTGTGAGATGGTATCTCATTGTGGTTTTGATTTGCATTGGCCAGTGATGATGGGCATTTTTTCATGTGTCTGTTGGCTGCATAAATGTCTTCATTTGAGAAGTGTCTGTTCATATCCTTCACCCACTTTTTGATGGGGTTGATTTTTTCTTGTAAATTTGTTTAAGTTCTTTGTAGATTCCGGATATTAGCCCTTTGTCAGATGGGTAGATTGTAAAAATCTTCTCCCATTCTGTAGGTTGCCTGTTCACTCTGATGGTAGTTCCTTTTGCTGTGCAGAAGCTCTTTAGTTTAATTAGATCTCATTTGTCAATTTTGGCTTTTGTTGCCATTGCTTTTAGTGTTTTAGTCATGAAGCCCTTGCCCATGCCTATGTCCTGAATGGTATTGCCTAGGTTTTCTTCCAGGGTTTTTATGGTTTTAGGTCTAACATTTAAGTCTTTAACCCATCTTGAATTAATTTTTGTATCAGGTGTAAGGAAGGGATCCAGTTTCAGTTTTCTACATATGGCTAGCCAGTTTTCCCAGCACCATTTATTAAATAGGGAATCCTTTCCCCATTTCTTGTTTTTGTCAGGTTTGTCAAAGATCAGATAGTTGTAGATGTGTGGTTTTATTTCTGAGGGCACTGTTCTGTTCCATTGGTCTATATATCTGTTTTGGTACAAGTACCATGCTGTTCTGGTTACTGTAGCCTTGTAATGTAGTTTGAAATCAGGTAGCATGATACCTCCAGCTTTGTTCTTTTGTC
Source organism: Symphalangus syndactylus (assembly GCF_028878055.3). Classification (NCBI taxonomy): domain Eukaryota; kingdom Metazoa; phylum Chordata; class Mammalia; order Primates; family Hylobatidae; genus Symphalangus; species Symphalangus syndactylus. The sequence continues at coordinate 32,666,782 of NC_072428.2, read as the reverse complement.
TTAGGATTGTCTTGGCAATTCGGGCTCTTTCTTGCTTCCATATGAACTTTAAAGTAGTTTTTTCCAATTCTGTGAAGAAAAGTCATTGGTAGCTTGATGGGAATGGCATCGAATCTATAAATTACCTTGGGCAGTATGGCCATTTTCACAATATTGATTTTTCCTATCCATGAGCATGGAATGTTCTTCTATTTGTTTGTGTCCTCTTTTATTTTGTTAAGCGGTGTTTTTTTTGTTTTGTTTTGTTTTTGTTTTTGTTTTATCCAAGAGGGAAAACTAATACATCAGAATGGACTGTGGGTGATGTCAGAGACTATCTTGAAAGGAGGCACCAGTCTATAAAGTTAACAAATCCCTGTATAATCTCCAGGTAGTAGCCAGTTGGCTTTTGAGTTTCAAATCTCTTATCTGTCATTGGATGTCATCCAGTGATCCAGTCTCAGTCAAAATACTTCTACGAGTTTTTTAATTGTATTACAACAATTTGGCCCTCCTAATCCTGGGGATCTTCAATTTTTAGCTTGATTTACAAAAATACCAGCAAGTCAAGATTTAGATCATCTAATATGCTCATGAATAGGTGAATCCTCAGAGATATCAAGGAAGAGATCAGCAAGGGAACATTTAATCCAGTAGCTTCACCTCTACTTAAAATCCCTGTCTATTAAATTAGTGGATGCGGTATTCCAAAATTAAAAGGAATGTTTCTCAATTGAGGCTTAAGGGTGACAGTGATGGACTACGACATGAGAGCTGTTTGAGGATTGTTAGAGATATCCACCACCTGACTAGTGAATCCAAGGGAGAGGGTATGTAACCAGCCAGGTTTAAAATGGATATTGTAGCATCCCTGTCAATGAAAGAATAACGTAGGGTTGTATTTTAATGTTTAGAAAATATTTCTTCTTGTAGATTTCAGGGCAAAATAGGAAATAGGGTGCTGATTCTTTCTCACAGTTACTGTTTCTCAGAAAACATTTTCAAATATATTACATAAATATAATTTCAAAATAGCTATTTGGCATTTTAAACTGCAGAAAATGTGGTGAATCTTCAGATGGTATAAATATGAAAGATTTCTGGTTCCTAAGATATTTTATTTGATTCACAGTATGTAGATATCAATGCTAATGAGATCTATGAAGAAATAAATGAGTCCAGATATAGGACTAAGTCTTGAGATAATAATACAGTTCCATTTAGAAATACATACAAATAATGATCATAGAAAATATTAAGCTGTTGTTGAGAATAATTTCAGCAAGACAAGGTTGAATTCACACAACTCAAAACAAAGTATGAAATCTAATAAAAAAAACTCTATTATTCATTCTTTAGCGACTATGCTAGTCACTTTATCAGAATTACCTCAATTCTCTTTTATAATTTATCCAAAATTCCTATTAAATGTGCATTGTCATTATTACCATTTACAGGTAAAGATCCTAAGTGATAAGAAGTTAAATGAAGAGGCCACAATTACACATAAGAGTAAATGTGGAATCCCTGATTAGTCTACTTGCAAAGCCATATTCTCCACCAGGATATATGACCTAATAAGGAGCTTCCCATGATAGAGATACAAAGTCATAGAACCATAGAAAAAGTTCTCAGTGGATATCTGATCCAACCTTCCAGAAAAAAAAAAATTGAAATCTACTCTATAAATATTTCCATGTAACCTTTTAAAAGCACTTTCTCTTTCTACCTTTCGAAAGATTTCCTCTAACCAGGAAAACTTATATATATTTTATATATATATTACATATATATTATATATGTTTACATAACTTTATAAAACATATATATTACATAACCATTATATATAAAATTGTATTCTATAATTATTACAAGTTATATGTGTGTATATACACACATCTATATGTATATACATATAATTTTCAAGAGCTTAGTAGGTATCATATACATTTTAGGCTCTTGGATTTCATGGAAAATAGTAAAGTCACAGACACCTGAGCAAAGGGAAATAAATAAACAAAATAACCATTGACAATGTCTTTGAAGAAAATAAAACAGGTTGATGGATAAAAAGTGACTGGTGGTTACTTTAGATACAGTTATAAAAAGCAACTTGTATAAAGGAATTTCATGTAAAGTAAAGCGGGAATTACAATACAAAAACAAGCATGTAAAAATGTTGAAAAAAAGAACACTTAATGCACCCAAAACCTTTCTTACAAATTGCCTAAAGCTGGCAATAAACTACATATAGTATACAAAGAAAAAGGAGATTTGTGTATTTACAGCAAACTGACTGAAGGTAAATAACTCTGAAAAATATGGTTGGAGAAGTAAGCAGAGGAAATAGTTTATATGGCCTGCCATGACTTGTTGAGAATTAAAAATTTTTAGAATTGATGGAGGGCTTTCAGTAGAAAATTATAACCTGATTTATTTTATGAAAGAATTCTATATGGTTTGAAATGAGCTCCTTATTGAACCAGGTCCAGAAAAGAATGGAAGCAAACAAGTCTTTTGCTTTATACCAAATGAAATATGATAGTAGCTTGGACTAGGGATATGCAAATGGAAATATTCAGAAGTAGATAGTGTTGGGATATGTTTTGGAGGTAGCACCAAAAGGACTTGGTTATGGGGCAGGTACAGAAAGGAAAAAAAGCATGAATTAATCTTAGGTTTTTACTTTGAGTAATGGGATTTCCATACACAAAAATGACAATTACTTGAGAGAAACATTTGACTGGAGAGAGAATTGAGGGCTCCATGTTGATATTGATTAGACTTAAGAGATGAAGGCCGTCTCTTTGCAGTGTTTGCTCATTTGCTTCTTCTAGGCATGGCATGGTCAAAAAGATATCTATTTCCTATACATAGTAGCTATTTGATGTCCCCTTTCAGGTCATTGACGCTTGTGTTCTACTGTCGCATAACTTGTTTTCCTTAGCTTTTTTTTGACATCCTTCAAATATAATTCATTTTTAATATAATTATTCCAAACGAGGGGCTATATGTAGGAAAACCAACTGTTTTCCTTTTATGTTCACACCACTCTCAATACTTCACTTCTGTGGCCAGATTCATATGTTTGTGTTTTCCAACATTGATCAATTTTCTGACACCAGCTGGGTGTCCAACATTTCAATTCAATTAACTGTTAGAGCAGACCCTGTGGGTTACGAGATAAATCCTATAACACTGGTACCCACTTTGGACACCGATAGCAAATAGTAAGTCTCTAGATTACCCACAACTTCTGTCTAACTTGGATACAGCTCGAAGGTTCCCATGACCCCTCCATTTTTAGGTTTGATAATTTGCTAGACTGGCTCACAGAACCTAGAAAAACAGTGTGTTTTCAATTGCCTATTTATTACAAATGATATTCTAAAAGATACATATGAACAGCCAGATAAAGAGATACACAGGGTGAGGTCTTGAAGGATCCCAAGCACAAGAGCTTCTGTCTTTGTGAAGTTGTGGTGCACCACCCGCAAAGTACACGTATAATTCACCAACTTGGAGGCTCTCAGAACTCCTTCAGAGAATTTGTAATGAGGGTGTCATCACATAGGAATGATCAATTATTCACTCAATCTCCAGCCTCTTTCTTCTTCCTGGAGAATGGAGGTGGAAAGGAGTTGATAGTTCCAAGCCTCTAATCATGGTTTGGTCTTTGGGTGATTATCCCCCATCCAGGAACCCACAAAGATTTGCTTCTTTAGAAAGAAACACATTCCTATTGTTAGGAAATTCCAAGGGATTAAAACCCCAGGACCTGGGGTAAAAATGCAAATATTGGAACAAAAGATGTACCTATCAGTCTTATCACTTAGGAAATTATAAGTGTTTCAGGAGCTCTTTGCCAGAAACTAAAGCTAAAAACCAAAATGTATATATTTCTTGTTGTAAATCACAGTATCACAGGTATAAGAGGTAAACATAATTGGACACAGAAAAAAAAGTGAGATATTTTAAAAAGTTGAATTTTTCAGCTTTTATGTGATCACATAAAAGCTTTCTGCTGTAACATACTGACAGATTCTAACATAGTCAACTCTAATGAGTCTCAAAATATGAAATTATGCCACTAAACTGTAAACTCTTTATTGAGGAAGACAGTTTACAAGGGAGGTAAAGGAAGGAACACTGCCAAAGGAGCTTAGCTCTTGGTTGTGTATTAAAGTTGTCCTGGGGAGCCAATGGGAGAATGTAGTTTTCCGTGCTGGGAAGAAAATATAAAAGAGGAGAAAAAAGCAAAAGAAATGATATTGTTCAGGAAAAAGAAAAACCTGATTGCTGAAGTGGAAAGAAAAAAACAGGACAATTCATGGAGTTATCATAAGCTAAGTTTGGATGAGGGCAAGTGATGAAGCAGTGGGAATTTGAGTGATATTTTCTTAGGATTCTGTGCTTTCAATTAAAGAAATTATTCAATTAAATTATTGAAGAATTTGGTAATGCCATTTTGACTGTTTAATTTCATCTTGCAAAGAAGAGAGTCAGTGATCCTCACAAATTTTAAAATGAGAAACATCCTAATCATCATTCTATTAAAAATCTTTTCTACAGATGAGGAAATCAACGTGTCCAGAATTCGTGGATTCTTGGTCTCACTGACTTCAAGAATGAAGCCGCGGACCATTGTGGTGAGTGGTGAATGTTACACTTCTTAAAGGCCGCGTGTCCGGAGTTTGTTCCTTCTGCTATTCGGATGTCTTCAGAGTTTCTTCCTTCTGGTGGGTTCGTGGTCTCACTGGCTCAGGAGTGAAGCTGCAGACCTTTGCGGTGAGCGTTACAGCTCTTAAGGAAGCGCGTCTGGTGTTATTTGTTCCTCGCAGTGGGTTTGTGGTCTCGCTGGCTTCAGGAGTGAAGCTGCAGACCTTCGCAGTGAGTGTTACAGCTCTTAAGGCAGTGCGTCTGGAATTGTTCCTTCCTCCTAGTGGATTCATGGTCTGGCTGGCTTCAAGAATGAAGGTGCAGACCTTCGCGGTGAGTGTTACAGCTCATAAAGGTGGTGTGGATGCAAACAGTGGGCAGCAGCAAGATTTATTGCAAGGAGTGAAGGAACAAAGCTTCCACAACGTGGAAGGGGATGAGGGAGTTGCCACTGCTGGCTCGGGCAGCCTGCTTTTATTCTCTTATCTGGCCCCACCCACATCCTACTGATTGGTCCATTTTACAGAAAGCCAATTGGTCTGTTTTACAGAGAGCTGATTGGTCCATTTTGACAGGGTGCTGATTGGTGCGTTTACAATCCCTGAGCTAGACACAAAAGTTCTCCACCTCCCCACTAGATTAGCTAGATACAGAGTGCTGATTGGTGTATTTACAATCCCTGAGCTAGACACAGGGTGCTGATTGGTGCATTTACAAACCTTGAGCTAGATACAGAGTGCTGATTGGTGTATTTACAATCACTTAGCTAGACATAAAGGTTCTCCAAGTCCCCACCAGACTCAGAAGCCCAGCTGGCTTCACCCAGTGCATCCTGCACTGGGGCCGCAGGTAGAGCTGCCTGCCAGTCCAGTGCCGTGTGCCCGCACTCCTCAGCCCTTGGCTGCTTGATGGGACTGGACGCCGTGGAGCAGGGGGAGGTGCTTGTCAGGGAGGCTTGGGCAGCGCAGGAGCCCATGGTGGGGGTGGATGGGGAGGCTCAGGCATGGCGGGCTGCAGGTCCCGAGACCTGCCCTGTGGGGAGGCAGCTAAGGCCTGGCGAGAAAGCGAACACAGCAGCTGCTGGCCCAGGTGCTGAGACCCTCACTGCCCAGGGCTTGCAGGCTGGCCTGCTGCTTTGAGTGCAGGGCCCACTGAGCCCACACCCGGAACTCACGCTGGCCCGCAAGTGGCGCATGCAGCCCCGGTTCCCACCTGTGCCTCTCCCTCCACACCACCCCACAAGCTGAGGGAGCTGGCTCCGGCCTTGGCCAGCCCAGAAAGGGGCTCCCACAGTGCAGCGGTGGGCTGAAGGGCTCCTCAAGCGTGGCCAGAGTGGGTGCCAAGGCCAAGGAGGCGCCGAGAGTGAGTGAGGGCTGTGAGGGCTGCCAGCACACTGTCACCTCTCACCAAGACTCAGGCAATTGAAATGGGTCCAAACTGACCCACCTAGAACCCAGGTGTCCTACATTCACTTTAACAGCTGTGTCAAGGTTTGGGGCTTTTCTTTAATAGAATTTACTTGATTACATTAAGACTTTTCAAAATGATGTAATATATAAGTGGCCCTGATGTTTTATGTGCACAAAAGACTTCTGAAGGGACATGACTGTCACTTTTATATATTGGAAAAATGTTTTTCTGTGAAAGAGTATTGAGATTTTTTTCTATTTTTAATATGTTCTTAGAGGACAAAGCTGAGAGTTTTTCCCCGACTCTATAAAATATTTTTCTAATAATTATGTTATCCAGAAATTTAACATGGTAAATTTTAACAAAATGCATCTCTTCTCTGCATGGGGCTTAAGCAAGTTGGGTAGCCACCTGGAGAAAAAAGATACCTTAAGCTACACTAAAAAGCAAACATTGTAAATGTTTGAAGTAAATAACCTTTAAAGCTCATTCAACCCTGAAATAGAATTATTCTGTGAGTAAACATTCTCCAACTAGAGAAGGCCTTAATAGTCAACTTCACCTAGGGACAGTGTTGAATCATTATTTTGAGACATAATTAGAGCATGTTTAATAACTAAAGTTATACAGTAGAGGAATTTTCAGTGAGATAGTACAAACAGCAATGGTCTAAAAGTGGCCAAAATTAATTCAAAATGGTTAATAGGATGTCATTAAAATGTACTCTAAAAATATGCATCTCATTCAGTTTCATGGAGAACAAAAGCACTTCTCACTGAAAAATTACTCTGTGTGAATAGAAAAATATTTCCAATAATCTAGAAAAACTACAACAGCAAATTCTCCCCAGATTATTAGCACTCGCTTACTATATTGATGTGTCAGCTACTCTGTGCCACAGAGTCATAGCACAGGTTTGTGGACTATGACACAGATCAAGTTACTGTGGTGTGCAATGAATTTGTGAAAGGTAGAAAATGCAAGTTGACTTCCTCATGACGTTTTCAATTCATAGTAATTATGATAATAATGTTTACAGATTACCTTGCTCTGAATTATATCACTTGATTCTTACAACAGTCTTCTGGACTTGGCAAGACAAGTAATGTTTTATCACTTCATAGATGAGGAAACTAGTGATTTCAGATGTAACTTTTATCATATCATAGAATCATATATTATTATCACTATGCACATTGATATATATTTGTTCAGTTCCATCAGTCTCTTCCTGTCATGAGTTATTATCACATTGTTTAATCGAAGTATTCATAATATAGTTTAATATCTAGTAAAACTACTGACACTGCAATTTTCATTTTTAATATTTTCATAGATGTTTTTGCATAATTATTTGTATATCAACATGTTTTTGCATAATTATTTGTATATCAACATTAATATTGACCTATCTAATATCGTTAAAAAACTTGTTATGTTGGGAGAGGAAGATCATGATAAATTTATAAATTGACTTAAAGTGATGATGCTTTAGTGATTTTCAGATATACTACCATAGTATTTAAAACTAAAGATTGGGCCTGGGTGCGGTGGCTCACGCCTGTAATCCCAGCACTTTGGGAGGCTGAGGTGGGTGTATCATGCGGTCAGGAGATTGAGACCACGGTGAAACCCCATCTCTATTAAAAATACAAAAAATTAGCTGGGCGTGGTGGTGGATGCCTGTAGTCCCAGCTACCTGGGAGGCTGAGGTAGGAGAATGGCGTGAATCTGGAAGGCAGAGCTTGCAGTGAGCTGAGATCATGCCACTGCACTGCACTCCAGCCTGGGCGACAGAGCGAGACTCCATCTCAAAAAAAAAAAAAAAAAAAACAAAGATTGGTTTGCTTTCTTTTTTCAATTTCTTATATCTTCAATTGATGTCTTTTATTTTATTGCTTTGACTTTTTCATATATTACAATGTAAAATCATGATAAAGGAGATAACAAATTATTATATACTTTGGGTAAAAATGTTTGCAGTGTTTTCCATTAAGATGGTACATTTAGTAGAAAGATGTGCTTACCTATGTTCCTGTTAAAACAAGGTTGACCGGCTGGGTGCAGTGTCTCACGCCTGTAATCCCAGCACTTTGGGAGGCCAAGGAAGGCAAATAACCTGAGGTCAGGAGTTCAAGACCAGCCTGACCAACATGGTGAAACCCTGTCTCTACTAAAAATACAAAAATCGTTTAGGCGTGGTGATGGGCAACTGTTATCCCAGCTACTCTGGAGGCCGAGGCAGGAGAATCGCTTGAACCCGGGAGGTGGAGATTGCCATGAGCGGAGATTATGCCACCACTGCACTCCAGCCTGGGCAACAGTGAGACTATGTCTCAAAAAAAAAAGCTTGACCAATCCCATTTTCTCATGTATTTTTTATGAGAGGTGGGTGCTGAATTATGCTAAAGACTTTTTCTGTATGTGTAGAAATAACTATGAGTTTTATCTTTAAATCTATTCATAGTGATTTATATTGTGGGTTCCTAACATTGAACAACTTTTTATGAAATAATCCAACTTGACATTGGTATATTATTATTTTTAATGTGGTTTTCAGTTTTGCTTATTATAATTTTATTCAACTTTTGTTCATTGAAGTATGGGTATCTGTAACTTTTCAGAGCATATTTGTCAAGTTTAGGTATCAACATGAAATTTTCTCCCCCAAATGAAAGTTTTTATTCAGTTTTTGTGTTCTGGAATAATTTTACAACTCTGGGACTATTTGGTCTTTAAAGATTTTATAGAATTTGCTTTTAAATCATCTTGGCATGGAGATTTCAGGAGAAGTTCTCCAATAACATTGTCTGCTTTTTCTATCAATTTGTTTGGTTAAACTTTCTCTTTCTAATAGTTTAAATTTGATACTGAGTTTCCAAACGATATTTAGCTAGGGAAATTTATTTTATCTAGCTTTTCATAAATGGTTGTAGAAGAACATCATAAGTTTTAAAAGTCCTTCTGTTTCAATGATCATGTGCTCTTATAATTTCTTATTTTGTGTATTTTGGCTTTTCTCCTTTTTTCCTAAGTTAGTGAGTGATAGCTTTATTTTGTTATACTTTTTTCACAAAACAAGGTTTTACTTATTAGAGATAGCTTTTGTGCATTTTTACTAAATAAATTTCTGCTTTTCCCTTGTTTTTCTCTTTTGAAAGCACTCCAGTTATTTAATAGTAAAATGAACTCTAATACAAACTATAAAATTGACACAACTGTTTACATCTGTCCCATTTATTTTAAAATATATTTCCCTTTCTCTTTCGCTCCCTCACTTGCAAATAACTTTGATGTGTTTAGTTATTTTAGCCTTAAATAGCTCACTGTATATTTCCTATTATATTAACATGGATATTGTCTTAACATTTCTACAGGAAAATTCTCAAAATTGGGAAATTTAACATTGATACGATACTATTATCCATATGTCTAATCCACAGTTGATATTCAAATATTTTCACAAATACTAGTAATGACCTTTACAATTTATTTTAACCCCACGCCAAAATTCAATCTAGGATTATGTATTATATTTAATTGCCATGTACCTTTAATCTCTTTTGATCTGGAAAGAACCTCAAGACTTTGCATCTATTTTACATTGACATATTTGAAAAGTCCAGGCCAGTTATTTTACAGAATGTCTCTCAATTTGGGTTTGTCTCATGTTTCCACTTAATTACATTCCAGTTTTGCATTTTTGGTAGAAATACCACAGAAATACATTTATTACACTATTGATGATGTTTGAGCATTTGGTGATAGCACTATCTGCCAGGACTTCTTACTCTAAATTATGATTTTTCCCATTTTTATTGAAAAGTAAGTTGTGAGAAAATTTGACTATGTAAATGTAATTATTTTTTGATACTTCTATTAACCTACATTTAGTCATTGTGAATGCGCTCAGGCTCATTCATTTGTTATTTTGATACGTCTGCATCACTCTGAGTGCTTCCTTACTTTATTGCATAAGAAAATGCTTCAGGCTCATCTTACACACATATTTTTCACCCCAGTTTTGAAATGTGCCTTTACTCAAAGTAGTCACAGTCAGAGTTCCTCTTAGCAAATAACAGAGTTTAGAAACAGAACTGAGCAATAGGGCATGCTCATTGATATTGGGGTTTCATCATTTTGGGGGTTTTCTCAGTAGGCCAAGTGAGACAAAAATTGTATACATACACATACATACTTCATATACATATATATTTACATCAATTTACATGCATATACTACATAGATATATATTATGTATAAATAGATATAAAATATTATGAGTTCACATTTATATCTGTATTATGAAACAACAATTCAGTGTACATTCTCCACTTCTTTTTTCTGGTATTTGTGACTTTTCTCCAACAAGGAGAAACCTGTCTTCCATTGTCCTCAATATCATGTCTCATTTGTACACAAGCCATTCCCAGTGTTCTTCAGTCTATAAATCTGTTTCCATCATTCACACATTGCTTCAGGCTTAAGAATTTCCGTGAACATATTTTATAGTGTTGATCCGATAAAGACTTTGTTTTGCTGTTCCATCCTTTTTTCTCTTCTGGGACTCCCACATCAAGCACTCATACATTTGATTAATGCCAGATATTAATCTAATAATTAATGAAGGCTGAAAAATCCTAAATATTTAGTATAAATTTTATAGAAAGCTGCAAAAAACTATAGTTTTTATTGTATCATCTCTCTGTAACATGATCTCTGCATGGTCATTACTACTTAAGCTTTAAAGGGGAAATCAAATGCTGTAGAATCAATCTATTGCTCAGAAGTATTTGCAAAAATCCTACATACTGGCTTTAAGTTAATTAAAACTAGTATTATTTAATGCAGTTAACATTCTTGAGGGGAATGAAATAATTTTATTACCAGCCTATATTTCCCACTGTGCCTAGTTCAGTGAGAACCTACTCAAAAATCTTTTGCTGATTGCTTTTATGTCCCCTAATGACCTTGTCCTGTCATTCTGCATCTCCCCTGAGCCTTTTGCAGTTGTATTAGACTAGCCCCAGAGAGTAGAGAAACAGTATAGTATATTGTGTATGTTCATATTGATAGCTTTTTATTAAAAATACATATTATACAGGCAACATTGTAATAATAAAAATGCAAGGGCAAAACTCAGAATAATCCCACCTCTTCAACAATCAACTTTCTTATTCCTTTGTTGCTTTCCAGCCTTTATTCATGTGCTTTACAATTTTGCATACCAAAAATAAGTAGGTTAAAATTTAATGCTCAGCATTGATTACATTTTAACAACACATATCTGAATGTCAGTTATGTGTATTACACCCAGCTACAAGTGGAGCCCTGGAAATTCATAAAGATATTGAATTTAATACACAAGTACTTTGAAATGGCTATGAAACTAAAGATAGAAAAAACATAAGGTAAAATGCTGTATTTTTAGGTAGTGAATAATTACTGTCTTTAAATTAAGGCAGACAACACATATGTATGCATATTTTATTTCTTCCAAAGCCTATATGGAGAAATGCAGCCTAAAATTAGAAGAGAAAATGCAGCCTAAAATTGGAAAACTTGGGTTGAAAATACTTTTAAATCTGGTAATAGCCAAGAAAGAAGTTTAAGAAATAAAATAAGATAGCAGTATGAGTTAAAGATTATATGATTATTTTACTTGGTTGATGATCTTTTACTCTCTTCTCCTAAAGATGACAATCTAGATTTCAATTGCCAAATATTAAAATAAGAATTATGGTCAAGATAAATAATATCAAAGTTCTTTTCTACTCTAACATTCTAGATGGCACCATATCACAGGACATAAACAATGTAGTCTAGAGAAATATATGGGTTGAATCAATTCCCAAGTCACCTAGAGTTTTATTTAGTTTTCATCTGATCATATAAAGCCTAAGTGTTTTTTACACGTAAAATAAAATCTAGTCGTTTTTACAGAAGCCGCTCATGAGGGGATAGACTACTTGCATTCCCTCTTATTATGTAGCATAAATATTTTCTATGCTAATGTACTAGATTTGACATTGATTCCACTATGGCGTCTCTGTCATGTGCTTGTTACCTGTTTAAAATATTTAGTTGCTCCTTGCATTTTTAATAGGAAGATAGTGGAATCTGAAGAGAAGACTGGAAAACAGTGAAATTGTTTCTGAAGTCTCTTACAGTCGAATATAAATATTTCCTGTTAATACAATCTATATTCTCAGGAATAAAAAATCAGCTGGATTAAATGTGACAAATGCCAAATGTTTACACAATTGCTATAGAGACAAAATTGTTTACTTGCAAATGCAGAATGCAAAATTGACACTGAGGCAAAAATTCATAGTTAAAATGTACTGAGCAAACACCATTGATCATGTGCACTCAGTAATTTTCATATACAATTCCTTATACTCAAAATAGCCCTGAAAATGTTGCATTATTCTCATTTACCAGTAAAAAACAGAGGGCTAGTGTGATTTAAAAGAATTAACTAAAATTTTACACCCAGGAAGTGAGTGACAAATCTGCACTTTACACACAGATATGTTTGAATTCAAAATTCCTATTGTATTTACACCTAGTAAAAAATTGGAGCTCTTTTCTGTTATTACCAATGAAGTTTATATTGGAGAAAGTACCACCCAAACCTTTCCAATTAATTAGCAGATTGATTTACACACATACATAAGCACTAACAATTAGATTAATTTCAATCTGTTATTGAATATGAGCCACTAACTTTCAATGACTGTGATATGGTTTGGCTCTGTTTCCCCACTCAAATCTCAAGTTCAATTGTAATCCCCAGTGTTAGGGGAGGGACCTGGTGAGAGATGATTGGATCATGAGGATGGCATCTAATGGTTTAGCACCATCCCGCTAGTGCTGTGTTGTGATTGAATTCTTAGGAGATCTGGTTATTTAAGGTGTGTAGCACCTTGCCTTTCTCTCTTTCTTCCTCCTACTCCAGCCATGTAGGATGTGTGGACTTTCCCATGATTGTAAGTTTCCCAAGGCCTCCCCCAGCCATGCTTTCTGTACAGCCTGTATAACTGTGAGCCAATTAGATCCCTTTTCTTTGCAAATTACCCAGTCTCAGGTAGTTCTTTATAGCAATGTGAGAATGAACTAACACAGGCTGGAACACATTCTGCCTTCAAATGCAATATCAATGTATTTATTCATCATTCTTGACTTTATATCACCATGAACATATTTTTTAGTTTATAACACATTTCAATGTAAACTGATTGGAGCTAGGTAGCAATTCTGTGACATAGACAATGTAGGGATTAGGATCATCATTTAACTTAGGAAGTAACAGTGTCTCAGAGAATCAGAATAGCAATTAAGCTGCAGGTTTTCTAGAATATAGTGCAATTTTTAAAACCGTATCACACTTATTAATATTTTTAAAACATACTTAAAAAAATCTGGCTTACATGGAATTTATAATCTTCTCTTCATAAAACTATGCTTTTTTTTTCTAGTTCTAGAAGGTTTCTACACTTTATCTTGGTGCCATAATGTTTTCCTCACCCCTCCATGTGAAGCACTGCTCCTTCACCTTCCAAGACCCTTTACCAACCTATTTAACTTCTACTTCTCAAAGTATCTCAGCTTTTACTATACAAGATGTCAAACTTCCTTTCCTATAAATGTCTTCACAATGAAGAGAAAAAGCCTTTTGCCTAATATACTTTCATTTTTTTGTTTTTGTTTTTGAGACGGAGTTTCACTCTATCGCCCATGCTGGAATGCAGTGGTGTGACCTTGGCTCACTGAAACCTCCATCTCCAGGGTTCAAGTGATTGTCCTGCCTCAGCCTCCTGAGAGCTGGGACTACAGGCATGTGCTACCATGCCCAGCTATTTTTTTTTTGTATTTTTAGTAGAGATGGGGTTTTGTCATGTTGGCCAGGTTGCTCTCAAACTCCTGACATCAGGTGATCCGCCTACCTTGGCCTCCCAAAGTGCTGGGATTACAGGCGTAAGCCACCACACCCGGCCACCTAATATACTTTCTAAGTACACTATCAATCTTTTGGCTTCAACAATTATCACACTTGTAATTCTACATTTATTTGTGAAAACATTTACTTAATGTCTTCCTATTCCACCTTACTGTGATCCCTCCACTCTAATCCTTCACCCTTTTCATTTTGTATCCTCTCCATAGCATTCAGCACTTTGCTTAGCATAGAATATATGCTCAATAAATGTTTCTGAAATTGAACTGACTATAATGACTTATTTCAAAATGTGTTATAAGTAATATTACATGATATGCAATTAAGACTAAACCTGCTTTTACAGTTTATTTGGTGATAAGTGAGATAATAACTTCACCAGGTTTTAAATAAAGTTAACAAAAGGGGAACAAGTAAATGGCTTTCAGTGTAAGTTTCCATTTGGTTTTTAGGGCCACCCTCAAGGATAAGATCTGAGGCCTTTGAAGCAAAAGGTTTTCTTTGCTTGGTTGGTTAGTTTCCCCTCATACCTTCATGAAACACAGAAAGATCTTTCACAAGGAGAACATAAGAACAGAGTTTCTTTTGGGGACCTTCTAGGATAATCATATTTCAGAATGAAAGACAATAGAAAAATAAAATTAGTAATGACCATATAGTGGCATGCAAACAGAGGCTCAGCAGACATGGTGACAGCCCAGCAGTGTCCTGGCTGGACAACAGTAGGAACTAACACCATCCAGTAGTGAATTTTTACATATGAGACAGTTTGGAGTCCCTGAGAAAGGAGAGATGATTTTAACACAAATGAAACCCACACATTTGTAGGTAGGGGCTATGAATAATGTTACCCACAGGGTGGTAAGGCTATTTAGATCACAAAAGAGACATGTTTTTGGAAACGTAAATGAATTCAGAGTATTTACCAATAATGAAATGAGATATGATACTTAAGAAAAGCCAGCATGCATATTCTTCCTTTGCTGAAAAGAAAATTTTCACTTGACTGGCAAGTAATGTGTGGGCTAGAGCAGTAAAATCTACTGTGCTGGTGGTATTAATGACTGGGTATTAATGAGCGAATAACAACTCTTGAATTCAGAAACACCTGAGCTGGAATTCTGATTCTGTGTGAAGCCTTGGTTAATCTCTCAGATTCATAATTAACTAATATTTAAATTTGAGATAATGCCTTTTAACCTAACCATGACATTAATAAATAAAATAATTTGTTTCTGATATTTCAGAGTTCTGAATAGATAATTAGCATTCAGTTAATCTTTCCTTATTTCTTATTTCTCTAATCCTTGGATTTCCCAAATTGAACACTTTATGGCATTTGGATTTCTGATACTTATATTCCAATAGCTATTTTAGTTTAAAATAAAGCAAGATGGTTTTATGTTCACAGTTCTAAAATGGGATCACTTATGTTGTCACATATGGCAGAATTTCTTTCCTTTTTAAAGCTAAATGATAGTACATTGTATAAACATAACACATTTTAAAATCTATTCTTCCATTGATGAACATTTAGGTGATTTCAGTTTCTTGGCTATTGTAAATAATGCTGCAAGACATGTGAAGTGCAGATATCTCTTCAACACACTGATTTCAATTGTTTGGATATATACTGATATGGTTTGGTGGTGTCCCCACCCAAATCTCATCTTGAATTTCCACTTGTTGTGGGAGGGCCTTGGTGGGAGGTAATTGAAACATGGAGGCAAGTTTTTTCTGTGCTGTTCTTGTGATAGTGAATAAGTCCATGAGATCTGATGGTTTTAAAAAAAGGAGTTCCCCTGCACAAGTTATCTTTCTTTGCCTGCTGCCATCCATGTAAGATGTGATTTGCTCCTCCTTGCCTTCCACCATGATTGTGAGAATTCCCTGGCCACGTGGAACTGTAAGTCCAATTAAATCTCTTTCTTTTGTAAACTGCCTCGTCTTGGATATGTCTTTATCAGCAACATGAAAACAGACAAATATATCTACCTAGCAGTGGGATTGCTGGGTCATATAGGTCTATTTTTAATTTTTTGTGGAACTTCTGTACTGTTTTTCATAACGGCTACACCATTATACATTCCACCAACAGTGTGCAAGTGTTACAATTTTTCCACATCCTCACCAACACTGCTTATCTTTTGTTTTTGTTTATTTTAATCATAACCATCTTAGCAAGTGCAAGGTGATATCTCAAAAGTGGTTTTGATTTTCACTTTTCTGGTGATTGATGAGGTTAAGCATTTTGTGATGTAATTGTGGGCCGTTTGTATATCTACTTTTGAAAAATGTTGAAGTATAAAGTTTCGGTTATACAACCTGGATAAGTTCTACAGATCTGCTATACAGCATAGTGCCTAGAGTTAACAATAACACATTGTACAGTTAAATATTTTTTAAGAGGGTTGATCTGAAGTTGTAATTTTTTTTAGTTTCAACTTTTATTTTAGATATAAGGGATTCATGAGCACGTTTGTTATATGAGTATACTGCACCCAGATAGTGAACAAAGTACCCAATAAGTCATTTTTCAACCCACAACCTCCTTCCTCCCCGAAGCAATAGTCCACAGTGTCTACTGTTCCCATGTTTTTGTCCATGTGTGCTCAATGTTTAGCTTCCACTTATGAGTGAGAACATGTGGTATTTGGCTTTCTTTTCCTGCATTAATTCACCTGGGATTGTGGCCTCTACTTCCATCTATCTTACTGCAAAGGACATGATTTCATTCTTTTTTTATGGATGTGTAGTATTCCATAGTGTATATATATCTCAATTATTTGTCCCAATACCCCACTGATGGGCAGCTAGGTTGCTATTGTGAATAGCACAGCAATGAACATACAAGTGCACATGCCTTTTGGTAGAATGATTTATATTCCTTTGGCTATATACCCAGTAATGGGATTGTTGAGTTGAATGCTCTTAGTTCAACTCTGTCTTAAGTTCTTTGAGAAACTTCCAAAAGCTTTTCACAGTGACTGAACTAATTTACATTCCCACCAACAGTGTGTAAGCATTCCCTTTTCTCTGCAGCCTTGCTAATGTCTATTGCTTTTACACTTATCAATATACACTTATTAATGATAGTCATTCTTATTGGAGTGAGATGATATCTCATTGTGGTTTTAATTTGCATTTCTCTGATCGTTAGTGGTGATGAACATTTTTCATATATTTGTTGACCATGTGTATGTCTTCTTTTGAGAATTCGTTGTCTATGTCTTTTGCCCACATTTAATGGAGTTGTTATTTTTGCTTGTTAAATTATTTAAGTTCCTTACAGATTCTGGATATTTGAACTTTGTTGGATGAATAGTTTATGAATACTTTCTCCCTTTCTGTAGGTTACATGTTCCTCTGTTGACAGTTTCTTTTGAGGTGTAGAAGGTCTTTAGTTTAATTAGGTCTATTAGGTCCCACTTGTCAATTTTTGTTTTGTTGCATTTGATTTGAGGACCTAGTCATAAATAATTTCCCAAGGCCAATGTCCAGAATATTGTTTCCTAGGACTTTTTCCAAGATTCGTAAAGTTTGAGACCATACATTTAAATCTTTTATCCACCTGCAGCTATTTTTTGTATATGGTGAAAGGTAGTGGTCCAGTTTCATTCTTCTGCACATGGCTAGTCAGCTCTCTCAGCACCATTTGTTGAACAAGGAGTTGTTTCTTTATTGCTTATTTGTTGCCTCAACTTCATGGAAGATGAGATGGCTGTATGTGTTGGCCTTTATTTCTGGGTTCTCTATTCTGTTCCATTAATCTATGTGTTTGTTTTCCTACAAGTACCATAATGTTTTGGTTACTGTAACCTTACAGTATTGTTAGGAGTTGGGTAATATAATGATTCTAGAGTGCCTGGGCTGATTCTTTCTCATCTGAAAGGCTTGGTATTCTTTTAAATGTGGTGTAAGTTGAGTACAGTCAGTTGTCTCCATTTCTGAATGTTTTCAGAGGGCCAGTGCTCTTTACAGTCTTTATTTGCAGCTGAACTCATGCCCTTGGTTTTACAATGGGCTATGTTAGCAAAGTATTTTTGATGTTGTGGTTTGGGCTGTGATCTGACTTATGACAATCAAGGATAATGGGCAGTAGACAGGCTCTTACTCTTCCATGAAGCTTCTCTGTATTTCTTCATATCTGTGGCCATTCTCTGAGTGCAGAGGAGACAGAGAGGTGACTCCCTTACCAGGTCTGCTCCTGGGCCATGGCAGAACCCCCTTTGATGAATAGCACTGTACCCACATTTATTTTGTTAGATGTTGTGAGCTGTGGGGCTTCCTTGGGAAGTAGATGGGGTAGGGAGATAGACCACACCTTTTCTGGGCCAGCCCTGTGGAGGGAGGCATGGCCCAGGCCCACAGCAGCCCCTGAAGCCATGCAACTTACTCTCCTCAGTGCTCTCAGAGTGTGGACTTTGCTGCTAGAGTACAAGCCTCAGGTTTTGGCTCAGCATTCCCAAGCTGCACACCACAGCCATGGGGCACCTGGATCAGCTAGTGGCTTCATCCTCTGAACTTCCAAAGTTGGATTCTGGGTGCACTGAGGGATTTGAAGTGGTGCTCCCAGGCTTCTGGGAACATAGAGTGGAGGAGCAGAGCACGTAGACTGGACACCAGAGGCTATCTGTGCACACATTCTTGTGATGTGAACAGGCAAAGGCCTGGGAAGAGCTGACAGGGAGGAGAACCTGAGGAAGACATGTTCCCCAGCCCCCGCAGAGGGGAAGCCTGTCCTGACTTTATCCTGACTCAGTGGTCAGCTGGGACTAGAGCTTCTTGGAGGCAGATGGTGGGTCTTGGGAGATGGGGACCTATGACCATAATTTGCAGGAGCTGCACCATGCACAAAGGCCTCTTGCTCCATGCCAGCTGAAGCTCTGTCTCTGTCTACTCTCTGGGTATATCCTCCTGTGAGTTCAAGCTTTCATGGGAGCTGTGTGGCCCCCATTAGCTAGGATCTTAGAGGTCCATGGCAAGAGTAGGTGGCCTGATACTCCCTTTCACTTACCCCTTCCCCAGGAGCTGTTCAAGGCAAGGAAGTAGCCCTAGCATTCAGGTACCCTGCATAGGGTTCTCAGCATCTACCCTCCTCAGCCTCAGCGTCTGTATCATATTTCCATCCACTCTCGGGTGATTTCTTTCCAAAGGTCTCTTGAAATTATGTTAGTTTACTCAAACACTTGGCTTCTATTGGTGCAAACGGTGCTTCCTGGCTGCATCTAGTCAGCCACTTTCCCCCCCGTTAAGTGTTCTTACACACACAAAAGAAGGAGGCAGGAGGAAACTTTGGAGGTGATGAATATATTTATTACCTTGACTGTGGTTATGGTTTCATAGGTGTATGCATTTGTTCAAATCCAACAAACTGTACACATAAGATATATGCAGTATTTTGTGTAACAATTACCACAATAAAGCTGTTAAAAGATATGTTCATAAATACAAACTCAAATATCTCATTAAGAAAATATTTTATTTTCCTTCTACTTATATAATATTTTAAAACACGTGATGACTTATTTCATTAACATTCATATACACTTCTAAATTCCATCTAATTTAACCTAAAATTCTGGTTAAATATACTTTTCTATATGATCAAGAAAAGGGAAATTATTGATAAGTGCTGAAATACTGCATGCTCTTTCTGGATTGCCCAGAAAACAGAAGCAGTTCTGAGATTTTCATAGTTGACAAGTCCTGAAGAGCTGAAAACTCAGATGAATAACTAAAATAAATTTTAGACAGTAACAGTATTATAAAACCAAGTCAAAGTATTTCCTTCAGAGCTTAGTGTAAAATAAAAATATAAATCAACTAGGAAAACAAAGAAAATAAGATAAAATATTAAAAAGCAAACTTTGTATTCATTCTGGTTGGTTGCTTGGTTTCCTTGATTATAAAAAAACTATATGGGTGAATAGGCAATGCATTAAAAGTGTTTGATGCTCTACATTTTAAAATTTGGATAGTTTGAGACAAGTACTAGTAGGTCTCACACAAATTCAATATTTAACCTAAATATGTTCCCTTGAATATTATGAGTCTATAACTTAATATACAAGTGAGATATTTCTCAGAGTGAAAGGTGATTCTGTCGGAAATCATTCTGTGATAATCAGTGCATACTAGGCCAGCCCTTGGCAAACCATAACATATACTCTCCCTGGTTTAAATTCTAATAAGAGTAGCAACTATAACTGTTACTTACCAAAAAATGCTGCATTAATTGCACAGGGAACCATATCCATACTGGATTGTATTCTATATGTCACTACTCACGTAACATTCAATGTAAATTCTGTACCCTATATTTATGGACTGGGTCCTTACATCTAGTTTAGCATTTACAAAAGTCTCTACATAGTTTAAATTATTTATTCTTCATAACAATTCTGAGATAGTTCTTAATATTATACTCAATTTACAGGCGTAAAAAATAGATAAACATCTTTAATTAATCTTTCTGTAATCTCTCAGCATGTAACTGATGCAACTGGTTTGAGCACAAAAACAAACTTTCCCGCTGTTCCATACTTTAATCATTACACTATGGTTTTCCCTATTAATGCTTTTTTTCCAGCCAGTGCCAAGCACAATGCTCTGTAGGTATAAACATTTAGAAATTCAGTATACTTACCCATAATTTATTCTATTCAAATTATTTCCATTGTATTAGTCAAAATTATGCATACAGATTTTACAGTAGTGAATTGATATGCACATAGAATAGTTTGAATGACAGACTGCGTAAGTCAGAGCTTCACTACTGCCACTTTTATTTTGAATTTCAAAACAAATTACATATTCTTAGAATACATTCTTATGTTTGTTATTCAGCTACCTAAATTTCCACTCATTTAAAGATTCAAAACCTCTCTCCCTTGACATAATCACTCAGTTGACAGTATTTTGACCTACTAGTCACTAAAAAATTATCTAAACATACTCCTCCAAAAATGTTCCTTTAAAAGAAAAATTAAATCAATCTCAGTTTTGAAACTATACCAAATGTGAAGTCAAATGTGTGTTTAGTTTTCCTGAACTGATGATTGTTTAAATTAATTTTGAAATATTTATATACAACACTCTGCATTCAAATTGAAACCTGAATACAAAAATTACCCACGAGATGAGTGGGTGCATAATGGGAAGAAAGTAGCAAGTGAAAGAGGAAGTGAATTAATGTATTAAGTTTTAAATATTTATTATGAGTATGTCTCCTTCCTATTTTAAACACAGTTACTGTCCAGTAGTTGGGTAATGCAAAATGATGTCAACATGGCAAAGATTAAAATATTTACCAATATGTATAAAGCTTAGGGAAAAGTTTCAACTTCTCAAGCTGTTTTAATAATATTTAGACTTAACTAGCAACAAATAGACTCTCATCTCTCTATCTATATTATTTTTCAGATAAGGAACCTTACTAATTTAGAAACATATGTGAAGACTGGCTCTAAATACATAGATAGATGTAAACATACAGACGTACAGATTATTAAACTTTGGTTTTTATATCGATTACTTTTTCTATTACTATATCATGTGAAAAAGCTTAGGGAGGTCAACATACTTTTTAGCCAATGCCTTGACTTATCCCAGTGTACACAACAATAATGAAGCTCTGTTCTACACAAGCAATATAGTAAAGTTGTTAAGTGGGGACAGATAGGCAGTTTAATGTTATTTTAATAATAAATGGGTAATTAAAGGGTGGCAGTGTCCTTGTCATGTAACGAGTAATTTTAGAGTTGTTAGAAAAAGTTAACAAAGCATATATTTTTAAAATATAGGAGTTGCCACTAAAAGTATAGCAATAAAATATATATTTCCCCAAAAGTAGGCAAAGATTAGAAAAACTTCATTAATCTATTTAAAAATAGGAAAATATACAATAAATTAAATAATAAATAATGAATTAATAAATGAAACAGATTTGCTTATTAAATTATGCCTCATACATTTTTATAATAAATATTTCTACATGTTCAATATGTTTAGCAATCATTTACAGAGTGAATAAAGCACTTGGTAGGACATAAGCCAGTCTTGGGTCCTCATCCTTGCCTTGACTGTAATTGATTTTGTGCTGTGTGGCCTTAAACAATTCATCTCAACATCTCTCAATTCCATCTCTCATTCTAATGTAGTTCTTAGGTTGGCAAATATGAAAATATAAATAAATACACACATATACATGTATATGTTCACAATTTCCAGAAGTTAAGCAAAGGATTTAATTCATTAATACATTTTCTAACACACATATATATCCTATACACATATATTAAATTTTTAAACATCACTATACATTTTCTCTAGCAAGATATTTAACAATTACCTTTTGAATTCTAAAATACCTAACATAACGTTTTCTGTTTGGAAATTTATGTCCTATATTTAAAGGTTAAGTCAAGATTTTTTTTTAAATGGGCTTTTGTGTAGAGAAGTCAGACTAGACATGAATAACAGCAAAATTAGTTTTCATGCTGCTTCTTCCATCTCTGAATTGCAAGGATTCACAGCCTGAAGAAATAAGACAGTTAAACTATTAAGACTGTGGTGGAAATACTAATACCTTGACAGAGAAGAGGGGATTGGACACAGGTGACTGGTAAGAATTGCCTGGCAGAACACATTTTTAGCTCCTTCTAATAAGTGTTGTAGTAGTGACTGGTCTGGAAAAGAGACCACTCCAGGTGCTTGCTTCCTATAGTCCTGGCTCCTATCAGTAATGAGCAGGGTAAACTTCCAATAAGGTAACCTTCCAATGTACAGGTAAATCTCTCTACTGTTCAAATTATATGGCTAAAAGCACATCATATGTTAAAAATTCAAATATGTCATTTGAAACTAAATCAGAACTACTGTGAAAAAGTACATCTGGTGACTAATAAGACTCCAGATATGTCAGTAATTTTATGGCACAATCCAGTGATCAGAGGGAGGAAGTTCTATGAAAGATTGGCATTGGCTTGGCAAGCTCAGGTCTTAAAAAAGTGGATATTCTTCCTAGGGACTCTTACCATAATAAGTATAAAGAAACCATAGAAGCAAGATTGTAAAATGAGGTGCCTATTAACTCCTGTACCCTTTTATGTATTATCTTGCTTTCCTCCTTGTGTGTTTTAGTCCTCTCTTTAATTTTATAAGATAGGACAGTCTTCTAGATGATTATTTTCTTAGCAGGAGTTATTGTCAACACCAGTAACCCCAAGTCTGAAGATACAGGAAACTCTGTTGAAACAAAGTTGTACATCATTACATTAGAAATTTCAACACACTTAAAACATATATATATAGATATAGTTTCCTCTTGATGCATGTTTTTGATTGCATATGTGTGTGTTTACAATACTTCATATAAAAAATTCTAACTTCCTAAATGTAGCTATAATTCACGCCAATGTCACATATTTCTCATGTTTTTCTACGCTTTTTGAATAACAGATTGAGCTAAGAGAATTTCAGGCTCACTGGCTACCTAGAATTACTTTTCCCTGCAGAAATAAAAAACAATTTACTTTGATCATTGCAAACTAAGCTGCTTCCTTGGAGACTGACTCTCATTCATGGCAACGTTTAGTACTAGATACGATATTGCATTTGAAAAGGGTATCAATTGCCTTTGAAATTCTTATTACCCAGAGAATTTTTAGAACAGATAACTGTGCATCCTGCCAAAGTTAAAATACTAAACTCTCATATTTCTCTTTGACCTTTTATCTTTAACCTTTTATCTTTATGGTATTTTGGACATAAAGATCGGTGCCCCATAGGAAACCAATGCCATATCTTCCAAAATGCCTGTTTATGTAGATAAAGTCTCTCTATTTAGATCTCTTCTGCCAAGTGGAAAACGTATGTGCAGGGAGAATCTCTGTCAATGCACTTTATGTTTTCTCCAATTAATGTGTTAATTTTCTCTGTCAATTTTCCCTTCTAATGTGAAGGAAGAGCTACACCATTATAAGCAATGAGCCTGGCTTTCTCATACAACTTTTAAACACAAAAGGACAAAACTGATTCACAAGTAAGTTTCCTGAAGATTAAAATAAAAGAGAGCCCAATAAAATATGAACTCTAATGTTTGCATAATTTTTCTTAAAAATACTCTGGAGAAAACCTGGAAGTATAATTCTTAGCAACTGTTTCTGGCTGTTTTTCTATTACTGCCATGTCTGCATATTCATCAGCTCCTCAATTTCAGAAAAACAAACAAACAATCTGAACTGCTAGAACAGCATCCTTACTGCACTTGTGTGCAAGCCACATTTGACAAACTGCTTCATGTTTTTGAGTCTTATGCTTTGAGATGGTATTAAGAAGATAAGAAATTTTCAATTTCTAGCCCCCTGAGATTCATATGCTGTAGCCTGAATCTCCAGTGTGATTTGTATTTGAAGATTGGGTTTTGGGAAGTAATTATATTTAGATGAGGTGTTGAGGCTGAAGCCCCCATGGTAGTATTATCCTCCTTATAAAAAGAGGGAGACCAGAGCCCTTTCTCTCTGTCATGTGAGGGTATATCAAGAAGATTGCCATGTGCAAACCAGAAGAGGGTCCTTACTAGAACTAAATGGACTGGCACCTTGATCTTGGACTTCACAGCTTCTAGAACTGTGAGAAATAAATGTTTATTGTTTAAACCATCCTATGTATTGTACTTTAATTTCTAAATGTTTATGGATACAAAAGAGCTGTATATATTTGTAGGGTGGTATTTGGTTATAGCAGCCTAAACTGACTAATAGAGAGTCCTCACATATCCATCCTTAAGAAAATACTTATATTTAAAGACTGTAAAAAAGATCTAGCTATTAGCCAGATACTAACATTTACTACCTCTATAGGTAGGCTGCATCTCTGCCTTGTTAGTGGATCATAGTCATATAACATATGACTGTAAAAATAGCCATTATATTGGTTTATCCAAAACTGGGACAATAAATGTTCTCAGAATTTGTTTTTAATAATTTCTGTTTCAGTAAGATCTTACAATTAAAAAATAGCTTGTAACAACACAAATATTTATAACTATGATATTACACATTGAGCATTCCCAACCCCAAAATCCAAAATTTATAATTTTCCAAAATCCAGAACTTTTTGAGTGCTTATAGGACACCATAAGTGAAAAATTTCAGACATAAACACCTAGTACCAACTTTGTTTTATGCATACAATTATGAAGAATATTGTATAAAATTATTTTCAGTGTATGTGTATCAGATGTATATGAAGCATAAGTGAATTTTATTTTTAGACTTGGGTCCCATCTCTAAGATATTTCATTATGTATATGTAAATATTTAAAAAAATTTAAAAAATCTGAAATCTAAAACAGTTTTGGTTCCAAGCATTTCATAATAAATATTCAATCTGTATTTAAGTTTAAGATACATGAAATAATTATTAGGCTTTGGTTTGAAAAACAGAAAAGCCTGCCAGAATAACATAGTAATAAAAATTACATATGTAATTTTCTTTAAGATCTTTATAAAACAGTGACAATATGAAATATGTAACAAAAGACCGTGCAAGTTTTTTGTTTGTTTGTATTTATTTATTTATTAGAAAATCCCCTGGTGTGTAAGAATAAAAGTAAAACAGATTTTTGTTCCTGTTTAGAAAGTAGATTATTTTTCTCTTTGATAATCTTTTTTAACACTAAGTTATATTCTCAATATCTGTCTTTTCTGAGCCTGAAAGTCACATAACTTAGAAGCTGATCTTCCCTCATTCTTCCCAAACAATGTGCTAGAGGTTAAAGATCCAGCAACCTATCAGTCATGGATAAGGTTGTTCAGCAACCATCACCTCTCCCACTTTGGAGCTGACTCAATACATCAGTCCCAGGAATAACTATGCTGTAGATCAATTATTAAGACAGACAAGGAAGGCAAAAGAAAAAAATATTAGTGGAATTCCCCATGGGCAAAATGTTACCCACTGTTAATGAAAAATTACTATAAAATCTCTCTCTCTCTTTCTCTCTCTTTTATAATAATTTGTTATTGATATTGTTATTATTATTAGTCTTTGAAAACACATTCATAAAAGCTTTAGGAGAGAGTTCATCATTGATCTACCCACAAGTAGTCCTGTGCTAAACAATAATCTTGTGGTCTCTTTATACAGCCTCTTAGCAACATCTGGTTGGAAGAAGGGAAGAAATTTTAATGCAGATTTTCATTATTTCAGGAGCCTTGAGACAAAAGACTTCTCAACTCATTTGAGAAGTGTTGTTTAATTGGTTCTTATATCTCAAGAAAGAGCTTATTCAGCTTTTGTCATATTTAATCATTTGTGTTTTTAGGCTTGTGCCATCTTATTGGAGCCATTTCACAAGAAGTGGATAGATGAAATAAAAGTAAATAAATTTAAAAACAATTACAGCTCATGTCCCATGTCCATGATAGAGCCAACTGCCATCTATATCATGAGCATCTAAGAATATATGCTGATACAGTTTGGGTTCTCCAAGAAACAATATCTCAGAGAGAGTTTGGTATAGACGGAAGATATTTATTAAAGAATGCATTTGGCATAAACACCTGTGAAAGGAATGGTCGAGAAATAGGATTGGGCAGTGGAGGTAGAGGAGAGAGAGCTGTAAAGCAGTTAATTACAGAGGGAGCTCTGAAGCTAAAATGGGTCAGCTGAGTTGCTTAGCGTTTGGGCTGAAATGGCCAGACCTTAATATTTCTACCTAGATGGGTAGCTGGATATGAGCTATATTCAGAAATATATGATACTGGGCAAAGTGTCAGCACCTGAAATGACTGAAAGCTGAAGGCTGTTATCTGACAGCACTTCTAGTAGCTGGGACAAGACATCTTTCTGTGCAGAGGAAGCGGTTTCAATGTCCATTGTCCACCACATATGCTGTCCAAGGTTCACTGCAGCCACCTTCCATTTTTCTATCTGCTATGATGCTATGTTTTACATTTTTCTATAATGCTTGCACTGAATATTACTATTTCTCAAACTAAATTATTGTTCACTCCCAACTAGTATTGACTTAATATGTTATAATCCAAATTCCTCTTAAATATCCAAAGATAAAAATATGTATAAATTCCTTGTGTTGCTTATAAAATTATGTAGGAAAATCACATTAAAGTTTAAATGCAGTCAATTCTCATTATTTGCAGTAGTTAATTTCTATAAAGCCACATCCAACACTGAATTAGTTAATACTGGATGATCACTCCTTGAGAAAATAGAGGATTAGGTTTCCTTAAGTCTCAGGTCATAACATTCATCAAATCATCTATAAGGCTATGGTAATCAAAACAGCATGGTACTGGTACAAAAACAGACACACAGACCAACTGAACAGAATATAAAATCCAGAAATAAGATGATACCACTACAACTATCTGATCTTTAACAAACCTGACAAAAACAAGCAACAGGGAAAGGATTCCTTATTCAACAAATGTAGCTGGGATAACCAGCTAGCCATATGCAGAAGATTGAAACTGGGCCCCTTCCTTACACCATATAAAAAAATTAACTTAAGATGGATTAAAGACTTAAATGTAAAACCCAAAACGATAAGAACCCTGGAAGACAACCTAGGCAATACCGTTCAAGACATAGGCATGGGCAACGATTTCATGACGAAGACTCCAAAAGCAATTGCAACAAAAGCAAAAATTAACAAATGGGATCTAAGTAAACAAAAGCTTCTGCCTACAGAATGAGAGAAAACGTTTGCAAACTGTGCATTTGACAAGGTTTAATATCCACCATCTATAAGGAACTTAAACAAATTTACAAGAAAAAAAAAACAACCCAGTTAAAAAGTGGGCCAAGGACATGATCAGATACTTTTCAAAAGAAGACATATATGTGTTCAACAGTCATATAAAAAAAATCTCGAGAAATTACAGAAATGCAAATCAAAGCCACAATGAGATATCATCTCACAACAGTCAGAATGGTTATTATTAAAAAGTCAAAAAACAGAGGCTGGCGAGGTTGTGAAGAAAAAGGAATGCTTATACACTGTTGATAGAAGTGTAAATTATTAGTTCAACCATTGTGGAAGACAGCATGGCAATTACTCAAAGACTTAAGGACAGAAATATCATTCAATCCAGCAATCTCATTACTGGGTATATACCCAAAGGAATGTAAATAACTTTATTATAAAGACACTTGCACACATTATGTTCCTCGCAGCACTACTCACAATAGCAAAGACATGGAATCAACCTAACTGCCCATCAGTAATAGACTGGATAAAGAAAATGTGGCACATATACACCTTGGAATATGATCCAGCCTATAAAAAGAACAAGATCATGTCCTTCGGAGCAACATGGATAGAGCTGGAGGGCATTGTCCTTAGCAAACTAACACAGGAAGAGAAAGCCACATACATGTTCTCACTTATAAATGGGAACTACATGATGAGAACACACGGACATATAGAGTGGAACAACTTACACTGGGGCCTACCAGAGGTTGTAGGGTGGGAGGAAGAAGAAGATCGGGAAAAATAACTGATGAGTACTAGGCTTAATACCTGAGTGATGAAATAACTGACACAACAAACCTCCATGACACAAGTTTTCC
This sequence comes from Symphalangus syndactylus, assembly GCF_028878055.3. NCBI lineage: Eukaryota > Metazoa > Chordata > Mammalia > Primates > Hylobatidae > Symphalangus > Symphalangus syndactylus. Next base: position 32,638,173 of record NC_072428.2, on the reverse strand, counting down.
TATGTGTCAAACCTTCACTTTTATCCCTGAACTTAAAAGCTAAAAAAAAAAAAAAAAAAATCAACACATAGCTGTTTTCTATAATGTGTTTGTTTACAGATAATGCATTTAATAAATATTGTTAATTCTTTAAAAATTCATGGTCAATAACACTATGACTCATACCTGAACGAAGCCTTCTCATTAAGATACATCACAGGCTTCTTGTTCTTAGGAACACTAGACAGCAGTTGAAATAGTAAAATCACCAACAAAAAGTATATAAATGAAAAAAAAAACACTAAATAGACCGTAAAAAGATAATTGTTTATAACATAAGAGCTCAAACAGGAAGGCAGGACATCTCCTCATTCAACCTCAGGAACACATATAGCAGGCAACTTAAATTTTTTGCCTTTCTGCACATTTCTGTAAACAGCCATGAAATCACTGTGAGTATTGATTTGAAAGTTACAAATATGTTTTCGTGAGTTGGCAGATTTGCAAATATGTTCCCCTTGAATAATCATCAACTATACAAGTGAAACTATTAAGTCTAGAAATTCCATTGAAATTAATGCAGTAAGACATGTTTCTTGGTGTTATAGTGAAAGATGAAATCCCAAAATGGCCCTATTCCTCTAATTTCTCTATTAATAATGCGTAGAATGCTTTCTCCAATAAGAATATTTTAGAAAATTAAATCTTATATTTAAAATTATTGTACAAAGATCATTATTTTAGTAAGATAAAATTGCTAACCCTGTAAAGGTGTCTTTTTGAAGGTAAATAAATTGACTAATACTTTTGGTCAATAAAAAATTAGGCTTTATTGTTACCATTGTGAATCAAGAATTGAAAATGTATATTATATGTTATTAATATTACTAGTAGTGAAATGAAGTAATAGAAGTTGGTAATCATAAAGATGATATCTACATAGTGGTAGCTATTCAGAATTTATAATCTTTGTGGTACATATTATCATTATCCCCATTTTATATGAGGTAATTCAGTCACAGAGATTTAAAAAACTTGCCCACAATTTCACAGTCTGACTGGCATTGTTGCATGTAATATATAAGTTGACTATGATGACCACATTTCTAAGAATTTACTACCCTATATATCTCCAGTTAGGTTGTACCACAAGAGACATTCTTGTGTGAAAGCTGGAGGGCAAAAATAAATTAGCAGTCGATTTTTCCAGTTCACACATTGCCCCTTATCTTCTACATTTTCAGCGACTTCACCTTCCACTAGATGTTTCTTTGACTTCTTGAGTCCTACGCCCAGCATGTGTTTGGCTCCTGTAGACACCCATACTACCAAGGTTACAGGCAGTAAAAATGGGTTTGTATCTTAACACTCCAATATTAACTAATAAGTAAGAAAGCCTGATTTGAACTCAGATAGTTTCCCTTCAGACTTAGCATTCATAATCTGTACTGCTGTGGAATAGTCACTTGGCTTACTTGAGCACAAAGCTTCTCAGAATAAAAACTGCATTTCCTGGAGGGTTTCTTTGTATCCACTTGAGGTCCCATACCTCACTTCTAAACAAAACCTTACTTAAGAGATAGCTGACAAATGACTTTTGTGCTCTTTAATTTTATCCTTCCTTTGTTCTTCCATCTGAAACGTGTAAATTACCTTTTAGGAGCATAAGGATTAGGGTCATATCCTTGTTGTAGAAAAGGGGTAAGCAGGAAGGAAGCCGGAACCCAGATTATATGAGGTAGAGCACCATAGCAGCTCTGAACCACATATCTTCAAATTTTTATAAAAATGAGAAATAGGATTCTATCCTGCTAAACTGCTATTTTGCGACTTTGTTACCTGCAGTTGATCCTGTCATTGGACGCAGTGCTCTCTAAGCCTTGTGTCCTCTCTCTCTGATGGGAATCATCATAATACCAACTGTATTGGGTTGGATTGTGAGGATTCGAGTAGAAAATGCATGTAAAGTGCTTAGCACATTGCCTGGCACATAGTATATTGCTGGAACATGTGCTGCACCCAAACAAGACAGAAAATAGAATTTCAAACACAAACAGAATTGAATGTAAGACAGCAATGAAAAAAAAAATCCTGTCATTGTACTTATGAGAAAACTGTCTTAAGGATATTGACACCTAAAGTACTGAGTCAGAATTAAAACTTAATTTTAGGCCCCAAAACCTTAATAACTATGCTTATCTTGCTTTTCAAACATTAGTTGAGAGTATAGAAGTTCAGACAAAGATGATGAAAGTCTGAACCAAGAAAGTCAGGATCAAGAGTAGGGAATTATTTCTATGTGAAATGTTATGGAATAATTGAAAATGAAAATTATATATTTATTTGTCATCAAATATGTCATTTTGTGTAAATTTTGCTTTCTGAAAGCAGTTTTTATTTGTATAAAGTATGTGGTGATTTACTTCTTTGCATAAATAATTTATTTTAGACATAAATCTGTTAGAGGATCCTTGTTGTGTCGCTTTTCTGGCTAGAAACCTGTGGCTGGTGTCACCTTTGCCCGAGTTTCACTTGGGCCCACTGGGCTCATTCTGCCCATTCAGCCCATGCAGTTGCGCGCAGTTGATGCTACCAGTTTGCATCTCATGGCTCCAAGGGAGACTGGAGTCAGGCACCAAGCAGCGAGGGGTGTGTTTGAGTGAGTGTGGGGTCTGGCCACTGCATAGTCAGACACTCCAGCTGCTGCCATGGGGCAGGCAGCTCCAGGTGCCAGCATGGACGCCAGCTCTGTGAGGCTACAGCTGGACCAGGTGCACCGCAAGCAGCTTTCCTGCCTGGCACCAGGGAATGTGGTAGCACCTGGAAGCTTGAATACGTGAGGAACCACAGGGCCTTAAAGGGGGAGTCACAGCCCAGGGTCAAAGAGCTCCCAGGTCTGGGCTCCCCACAGGGCCATAGCTCTTCTCTCCTCTTCAGCTACAATGTAGTGAGCAAGGGGCATGTTTCAGCCATGTTTTGTTACAGCTCTTTTAGCCTGACCATTCAGTGGGTCCCGAGTTCTTGTCTACGACCAGGAAGAATGAGGTACATGGACAAGTGGAGGGTGAGCAAGATGAAGAGGAGCTTTATTGAGCAATAGAACAGCTCAGAGAAGATCCGCAGTGGGCAGCTCTTCTCTGTAGTCAGAGTGTCTGGGTGAGTCTTCACCTCTTAGCAGAGAGAGTAGCTCCTCCCTGCAAGCAGGTCATCCCAACAGGTGTTCAGGTCTTAGTAGAGAGGGTAGCTCCTCTCTGCAGCTGGTCATCCCTTCATCTCCAGCTTTCCCCTGAGAGGAAGCCCTAGAGCCGGTGACTCCTCTCTGCAGGCAGGTCATCTCTCTGCAGGCAGGGTATCCTCTCTGCAGGCAGGTTGTCCTGTCATCTGAAGCTCTTGGCAGAGGGCAGCTTCTCTCTGCAGCTGGTCGTCCCATGGTTTCTCTGTCTTTTGCTCTGCTCTGGCTGAGCCTGGAGATTTTATGGGCCTCAGAAGGGAGGAAATGCATGCCAGTTGGTCCATGTGCCACCTGGAAAAGGCATCACAAGTCCCCACTCCAGTCTACAGGACTGGCAGCCTGGGCCCCAGCCTTCAGGCTCTCCCTGGCCTGAAGGTAGGGCCTCACTGGGGATCCACCCCATTCTGCCCAGGAGCCCACGTGCCTCCTGCCACTCTCCACGGCACCTAGGCTGCTCGTGCCAATGGGCACCTGCAGGCCAGCTCCCAGATGCTCTCAGCCCTGCACTTGGCTTCCCCCACCAACGCTTGTCAGTACCCAAAGTCTGGAGGGCCTCAACATATGCACAAGCGTCCAGGCTATGACGGCGTCCGGGCTCAGCCCTAACCTTACTCTGAGATCAGAGCTAGGGCTGGGAGCAGGGAGAGGCCAGGCAGTGGGATCAGGCACCTCCAAGCCTGCAAGGGAAGTGTGGGGACCGGCCTTCCTGGGCCCCCAAGAGTGCAGAGAAGCCTGGGTCCACAGCCTGCACTTGGGTAGCTGCAGCTGTGAAGGGAAGTGGGATGGAGCTCCTGCCTGCTCCCCCACTCCAAGAGCACAGGAAAGCCTGCGTCCACAGCCCGGACTTGGGTAACTGCAACTGGGGCCAGGGAGGGGTGGTGTTGCTGCCTGCTCCCGCCTCTCACTGGCTCTGTGGAGTGCAGCCCAGCCAGGTCTCCTCACAGCCTAGGGTAGAGGCTCCAGATCCTCAATGGGCTGGCACCCGGGACAGCAGCAGTGTCTCTGCAAGCTCCACCATTGGCTCCGGTGCTCAAGGGCAGCCAAGAGCTGCCCCGGACCCAGCTTGCAGCCCTGCCCAGGAAGGGGAGGATGGCTCCGGAAGCAGATTGTGGTCCCCAGGCCTGGCCCTCTGGAATGTCAAGACTGGCAGTCACCCTGATGTGAGGGTCCTGTGGGGCGGACCCCGGGGACATGCCCCCTGGCGGCCCTGTTCAAAGCCTTCTTTTTCGTGAAGCGCAGGAACCCCTGCCCTCGGTGAGGTGGGCGCGACTGCCCTGCTGGCGGGTCCCTGAAGTGGGCTCTGCTCTCACTTCCTTCCCCAATCGGAAGTGCAGCCCCAGCTCCACCTCCTCCCTGTGTGCTCCCTGCAGCAGCAGACAGCAAGAGGGGCAACATGGGGCCAGGGCAGAGGCTGCAGGCGTAGGGGTGGTTCCGCAGGTCCCGCCTGGCTGTGTAAGAGTGGGAGTGGTGCAGTTGGCAGCCTTGGCGACGCGGGGCACAGGGGTTCTACCCCCAATCACCACTGGCACGGCTGTCCTCACCTCCTTGCTGCCGACTGCCTGCTGCTGCAGCTGCCTTCCAAACCAAAATACAAAGTTTTACAGAAACATGCAGAAAACAAATAAACACTCCATTGTTTGCCTAAACAATGAAATAAACTTAAATGAGAAAAAAAAACAAACCTTGTGATTCAAAGCAGCTATTTTACCAGAAACTTCTCTGACAACTCATTTTTGCCATAACAAATGAGAGTAAAATTTTGGATTCTTTTTTTAAAAAGATGAATATGGCATTTTATTTTTTAAAATGTTTTATTCTTTTATTCATTTTTTATTTTTTCCTGGTGTTGCTCAATAAAAAATAAACATTAATCTCCATGAGAGCTGGCATTTGTAAAAATAAGAAAATACATTACATGGCTTTCTTTCCCAGACACAACACTTTCACTTAAAAAAAAAAAAAAAAAAAGTCAAAATCAAAATGGTCTTCCTCTCTGGATAAATTATGTATGATCTCTGAAATTTTTCCTCATTTCTTCCAACCTATATTTTGAAAAGTGTGAAAATAAATTTTCCTGTGGTATCAGTGAGCACTCAAGGGCTTTCCAAAATCTGTGCCTTTTGGGAATGGCTGGTGCTTTGTTTATTGTAAAAACAATAATAATAATTAAGTAATAAAATATGCGGAGACAGGCCAGGCGCGGTGGCTCACACTTGTAATCCCAGCACTTTGGGAGGCCGAGGCGGGCAGATCACGAGGTCAGGGGATCGAGACCATGGTGAAACCCCGTCTCTACTAAAAATACAAAAAATTAGCCGGGCGTGGTGGCGGGCACCTGTAGTCCCAGCTACTCGGAGAGGCTGAGGCAGGAGAATGGCGTGAACCCGGGGGGCGGAGCTTGCAGTGAGCCGAGATTGCGCCACTGCACTCCAGCCTGGGCAACAGAGGGAGACTCCATCTCAAAAAAAAAAAAAAAAAAAAAAAATATGCGGAGACATAGGATAGTAAGCTTTTGAAGATGACAGATCAGGATAGTTTAATGTTTCCTGACTAATTGTCTAGAAGAATAATACTTCATGTTGCTGTTGCTTAGTAGAACATATTTTTTCTGTAGGAGCTCTTTTATCTCTTGATTCATTTTTCTTTACCTTCTGTAAAACCTCTCTAACCAGCATGCTTCTAGATAATAGCTTCAGTTTGCTCTGCTCTGCTCTGTGGTATAGAAACTAATAGATTTAGTAAAATCTTACATTTCTCAATTTCCTTCTTAAATTCAGTCAGGCTCTAAGGACATATACACTTTTGTGTCTAAACCGCTTGGTAATCCCTCAATATGAGAGTTTCCATCCACTTAGTTAGAATTGCTATAATGAAAAGTAAATTAAAATCTCTATAGAAATCATGGGACTTGTTGATCCTTCCCCTCATTGATATCTTGGGAGGAATATATATTCTGAAATACTGGTTTAATACAAGTTGCTGCAGAGCTTCAAATTAGTTCTTAAATGATTCAGCCCATGTTTCTTTTGAAAAATACATAAATACTGCTACATGTCACTTTAATAGCACTTTGTTCGCATTAAGAAAAATACTTAGGGCTTCTTTACTGCTATATCTTATTGGCTTAGCAAAGAAATCTGAACTTTGCCTTGTTAAATTTTAATAATGAACAGTCTGTATATTGAGATGATACATTGAATATTTATAACATATACAAGGACTGGAATTATGGGGATAAGGTTGTGTGGCTGGGGGATCAAAAAATGGGAAATTTATATAGTTCAGAAAATCTGCTAGAAATGCACATGCTGAATTCCAATGTATTGTTTCTAAGGTATGTGATACGAACTGACATAAAAATACAATTACATCATGAATACTAATCATTTCTCTGGATATTTACTTATGCACAGTTGAGATTCAGGTAATTAGGAGAATGGAAGTTATTTAAATGAGAAAATATAAATTCTAATATTACAGGCCTTGGATATTAGGCAGTATAATTCTTCTAACAGCAGGAGAGGCTGAAGCAAGGCTGAAGAGAATTTGGGGCTTAAAGCCTGGTGTAGACAATATCCTAGCAGGGTATTTACAATATCGGAGTGCCAAGACTAGCTTCTGGGAAAAAAGAAAGGCCATCGAAAATGGGATATCAGAGAACCTCAAGTTATCAGAGGATTCTAGAGCATTTATCACTGTAACATGGTGTAACAGACACTGAGGAGAGCAAAGTATCTTGAGAAAGGAAGTGGGTCACTCATCACATTTAAAATTAAGAAAGTTTGAGGAGAACCAACCCTTAAAAGTACTAGGAGCAGCTAATTCTGGCAAAAGTTATGTGAAAACTGCTATGTCCCCTGGAATGGGTAGGTAACCTGGGCCATGTGATCATCACATACTGTATTTCAAATTGAAATGAGAACTAGAATGAGGAAGACGGGACCAGAGTCACAGTGCTACTCATTCCATCTTATTAGCAAGCAAATAAGACAGCAGATAATTGGCATAGCTAATAGGAGAGAAGTGACAATCTCAAACACTTCCAAGAATAAAAGTGCTAAGCAAAGACTAAAAGGATTTCACGATTAATAAAAACAGTGGAACACATGGTGAAACCCTGTCTCTACTAAAAATACAAAAAATTAGCCGAGTAGTGGCGTGCACCTGTGTCCCAGCTGCTGAGGAGACTGAGGCAGGAGAATGGCGTGAACCCAGGAGGCAGAGCTGGCAGTGAGCCAAGATCGCACCACCGCACTCCAGCCTGGGTGACAGAGCAAGACTCCAACTCAAAAAAAAAAAAAAAAGAAAAAGAAAAACAGTGGAACATGAGTAGAAAATATTCTAAAAAAAAAAAAAAAAAAAAGTATAGGGCAGGAAAAATGTTAAACACAAAATAGGGATGATGTATAAACCTGAAAGTCTTCCCTTAATCAAGCTGGTTAAGAAATTTGTTTAAAGTTTTCCAGTCAATCAGAATCAGAAATTAGCATTGGAACAAGTAGTATATCTGCTTTGAGGCATGGTATATTTATATGTGTAATAAATATTGAGTAGTATAAGCAGATTCAATTGTTCTAGAAAATCATTTTTTTATCAGAAATTTTCAAGAGAAAGAAGTTGCTCGATTTTGCTTTACTGTGGTGTTTATATCCCAGTTTATTTTAAATTATATTTTTATATAGAGTGATACATATTTTTATACAGACCTATACTGGATAAACCTCACTAACCACTTAAAAGAAAATTATAAAATATAAAAAAAAAGTCCAAGGCTATTACTTACAAAAATTTATTTTAAAAAGTTTTTATCTTATTTGAGTGTTAGATTATATATATGCAGCTAATACAGGGTTAAATCTGATTATGTGTTACAACTATGTACAGTTTCTAAGATTATGCTAGAGAAAGTAGTGAATGTGGCAGGCAGAATGCCTGAAATACATAAGCCTGTCCTCTCTGATTATTCATTTTTTTAGACTCCCCATTGTCCTTGTCCCACATCTGACTTGAAAAATGGCATCCTTCTGTCTCAAGTTGTTTACTAACAATTACAGAGAAAATTACATCTTTGTCAGCGTCAGCATTTGCTCAAATTCAATTGTGGCTGAATCACAAATTCAAATTGTAGGAATATTTTGTTTCCTCAGTGTGCATTTAAAAAGCCTGATAATAGTTGTGAACAGCATTTTTTAATGTGGGTCTGCAATTTTTTAATACATGTTCATTCTTCTCTTAAATATACCATCTGTTCTGTCTCTTTGTTCTTTTCTCAATGTCTGGTGTTTTCCTGAATTGGAATTTGAAGGTCCTGTGGTGAGAAGAGGTGCTTATGGTTGATACTTGCCTCAGTTCTGCATCAAAGATGACCTTCAGATTGGATATGAGTTGGAAATGATACCCAGACCAAATAGGCCAGTTATGGCCACCTTGAAATACCATTACACTCAAATTTGTCTGCCACTTGGGGTTTTAATATGTAATCACTTAAGCTATTACTAGGATACACAGAAATCACAGTCACACTGGTAGTAAGAGGGAAAGGAAGCACTTGCGACATTTTATTGTGATAATGTTTCTGATATGACTCCCAAGAACTCCAGAAAACCCCATGAAAAAGAGATGTTTGGTGGGTCCAGGATGTATTTGTGTCGGGATTCTAAGCATTTTTTTTTTTTTTTACTAGCTCACGAGTACGCATATAAGTTGGCTAAAGTTTGTCTGTATTATACTGATCTCTATCTATAGTAAGTTCTTCTTTGGATTGTTCTGCCATGAAAGATAAGAACCGCTGGACTCTGCTGTCCTATGTATGACTTGTCAGTTTCTGAAGTTTAATTAAGCTAAGCTTCTTTGTGTCCTCAGCTCTTTGGTAAGTTTGAAAAACTATGACTTATCTAGATTTTTCTGCAGCTTTGGAGCAAGTAATGCTCTTTTTTTTGACTTGCTAAGTCTGTATTACAAACAGAACTCCTATCACGGTTATTCTTAAAGTTATTTTCCAGTACTTCTAACACCTAAGCCACCTGTATGTATGATTATACGAACTTTTTTCGCTTGATTATATCACATTTTGTTGCTTCTTTATATATCTCATAACACTTTTTTATGTCTTAGGCATGGTGTAAATTTTCTCATGGCAGAATATATGCCTCTTGCTGGGCTTCTCAGCACTCACAAGTGTTCAGGAATTTCCCAGGCTTTTTGCTTTAATTCTCAGCCATCGACTTTCTAAACTGTGTGAGACCTCTCTTTGCTTTTAGAACTTGATTGTCAGTGTTTTCTGGGACTGGGGGTGGGGGTGGGGAAGTAGGGGAAAGTGGAGGTCCCTTTGGGGTTCTGTTTGCTCTCCACTGCCATTCCGGACGTTCTGCATCTGAGGAGATTTCTTTCACTCTATAGCTCTTCTCCAGACGTTGAAGGGCTGCTATAGTCCACTGACGAACTAGTATTCCTCAGGGGGAATTTTTTTTGACATCCTCTGCACTCTGGTCAGCATTTAGTGAACTTCTATTTACTCAGTTAAATACTGCTACAGCACCATGCATCTGTCTATAGTATTTACTATTTGAATTTTACATTTACTTCTGTGATTGTTAATGGTAATCTCCTTGACTAGGTTATAATTTCTATGAATTTAGGGGTTTTGTTTTTGTCTATGTTTTTGGCAATTTTTCTTGTCACTGCCATTGAACCCAAGGCACAAAATATTATATATAGCACACTCAATATATATTAGAAGAACGAGTAAATATATGGTGTAATTACATATAATAAATTTATTAAACTACCTATAATAGCTAAAATATAGGATTATTGAAACTATAAATTAACATTTAAAATAAAGAAATGAGAAAGAGACTAGAACAAAAATAAATAAGCTGTAAATTACATATTTTCCAAAGCAGCTGTGATTTTTATTTTGAAGTTTCTTAATGGCTAATCAAAAAGAGAAGCATTACAGAAAATATGTATGATCTTAGAGAAACTTATTTCCTAGCAATTAACTCCAAAAGAAATCTTTATACCTGGACTTCTCACATGATAAAATTTTCTAGAAATTCTTTTCTTACCCCATTTTCTGAGAGACTTAGCAAATAACTTTGGTATAATAATAATTACAACAACAAGAAACATTATAGGAAATACTTATGTGGCACCTACTCTGAGGTCATGCAATTGTTCTACATCGTTGTCTTATTTAATCATCCCAACTAGCTATAGGAAGAAAGGACAATTATTATCCACATTGTAATCAAGATGAATCTTTATCTAAAACACAGATAGGCTAAGATTCTGCAGCTAACAAGTGTTGAAGATTGTACTTACTGCTTTATCTAATATGGTCAAAATGATAACCAGTACTAGTGAGGAAAAGAGATGATATATTATATATAACATAATTTTATATATGTATTTATTGCTTTATCTAATATGGTCAAAATGATCACTAGTACTAGTGAGGAAATCAGACTATATATATGTGTATATATATATATATACACACATACACACATACACATATGCAAACACACATATATATATAAAATTGGATTTTATATACATTATATATAATTATATATAATATACAATCAGATTATATATATAAAATCTGTGTTCTATGAATAATATATATAAATAGAAAATCTAGAAATGGTTTACACTTCAGTTCTTATTTGCTCTTTGCTCAAGATTTTTTAAACTATATAATAAGCAAATTGAGTGATTAGTCTGTATTTCCCCTTTATTGCTTTAGCTCCCTATACTATATTACAGCCAATATAAAAATAGTAATATAGGAAAATGAATGAGATTGGATTTCAAATCAGCCTACAGAGTTTGTGTTTTCCTAGTGATGAGAATTTGGGTTCACATCACTAGGCAAACACAAACTCTGTAGGCTGATTTGAAATCCAGTCTCATAAGCACTATAAAAGAGGTGGAAATGCCAGCAAAAAAACAAGAGGGTGGAAAGGGGGAAATGCCTCAGCGACTTTTACTTTATCTTTTTGAAGTCACAGCATCCCCATCATAGTATGGTAACAAATTTTATCTTCCTATAGTTATTATAAAAGATTTCTTCTGCCCTTCTTCAACCATGTCTTCACTATTCCAATAGCACATATTACACTTTTATTTTGGTCATTACAATGATGTTATTCTTTTGTTTAACAGAAGCAAGTATGCTTAGGAGCACCATTGGACTTCTAAATGTTAAATATGGTATTTAAATTAGAAATGTAGACATAGACTTCCAACTAAAGGTTGCATTATCATATTAAGAATTAGCTAAAGTAAATGTTATCAGTAAATAAAGGTAAGACAAATTTTAGATGTGAAACTCTACCCTAAAGAATAGAAGAAAAGGAAGAAAGCACCCAAAAATGTGGAAAAAATGAAATCTCAGTAACTGATGCCTATATTACATTTTGTAGTTTACTGAATACTTTCACAATACTATGCCCTTTAATGTAGAGAGTTTGCATTTGTATGGATTAAGCAAATTCAATCTGAGGTTGACTTGGTCATGATAAAGATTAAAAACATTCTGTGATTTCAGGCTTTCAAATCTAGATGGCTTCGTTCTTCCAATATGGTCCAATTCAGCAACTATGATTTAAGAGACACCCCTTCCAAAGCATTGTATACAGCACTGCAGTAGATAATAACTACAGGTACAGTCTCCGGAGCTCACAATGAAAAAATCATTACATGTAAATACATTATTGGGTTCAAAAGTCATCATGTTATTACAATAGAGGTGGAAAAACATATAAAGAAGCAAGAGAAACCTAAAATTCCTGGGTATATCTACGAAGTCATCTTGAAGACTGTAAGTGTGAATGGGCAAGGAAAAAAATATTAGCTTATATGGAGGCAAAGAAATATTTTAGGCAGAAGTAACAACTTACTCAAAAATCCAGAGGCAAGAAAGGGGAATGACGTTTCAGAGGACAGTCTGAAAGGTAATAAGGACAGCCTGGGGCACAAGGGAAAATTAGCATTAAGACTGGAAATGTAGAGAAGGGACAAAATGTGCAGGGCTTTGAAAGAAACGCTGAGGATTTCTAACTTGACATTTTGCTCAGAACCAGCCCTGGGCTTACTTTTCTACAACTTAGCAGAGACAACACAGAAAAGAGAGAATCAGGATGAATTTGTTTGGACTCACTTCACAAATGTCCAACTAAGGTTGAATGTTTGATGTGTTTCAGAACATGCTTTTCCATGGCTTTCAAATGTGGTGACAAAGGATTTGGACAAGGATATTTTTAATACAGCCAATCTCAAATTTCTCTAGGGAATTTTTTGAAAAGTATTATGATGAGATAAAAAATATAAGATGCTCTTATTCAAATGACAAAGTATGATGGAATTCTGAAAATCATCTTTTTCCTGGTTTAAACAATATCCTTCTATATAAAATTATGTCTGCCGATTATCTAATAAATGTGATTAGTGCAACTAATCACGATAAATTCAGAGCTTAAATAGCCACTAAAATGAAAACATAATGCATTACCTAATCACATATGTCATACCCTGTAATAACCCGAACCAAGCCAAACGTGAACATAATACAGAAACCAGAAAATTTGAAGGGAAAAATGCCTAAATGTTTTTGCCTTACTTCATACTTCTTTGTGATTGAAGAAAATAGTTCCTGTGTAGAAAATAACTAAAAATGGAAAGCAAACTCAAAGTTTTTAAAATATAGTTTGATTTACTTATTCTGTCTTTGTTTAATGAATATACATAGCCCTTACAAAATGCTTGACACAGTTCTAAGAACATATAGCACCTTCTTTCTTCAAGGCAAGCAGGAAGGTCTTTCTTTCCAGTTGGCTAAGATCATGAAGTGACTATCCCGTCACCTTTGCCTTGTTATGTTGGCCAGAAGGAAGTCACCAGCTCTTCCCACACTCAAGAGGAAGAGATTATACAAAGAAATGACTCATTGGGGGTCATCTTAGAATTCTGCTTACCACAGAGTATAAGTGTTGTCCTAAGATGGTTTCACATTATTTTCCGTTTAGAAGCTTTCAGAGATGAAAGAAGAAACGATATCCTGTCCTACTTTTGGCATTCTTAGAACACATTATCACACTTTTTTCTTAGTATAAATAAACATTGTCTCTGCAATCTTATTTTTCAACAACTTGTATTTGAAATCATCTTCAGATTGCTCATGTTGCCAATAATCACATCAGAGGCAAAAGTATTCAAGAGAGGAAGATATCAGAATTACATTATCTGCTTTGTAATCTAAATATCTTAATCACATATGTTGAGAAATGTTGTTACATATTACTTAAACATATAAGAGGAGAATTCTAAATTCATCTGTTACGTTTTAATAGCCAACATATCACCAGTAAAGATTTAAAATTCCAAACAATATAATTTCTAGTTAACAAACAATTTCCAAGTTTACATTTCTAAATAATACTTTAAAGTAGAAAAACAGAACACACTAAAAAATCCAGTATAGTATATTCTCACCCTGTCTTGACGGTCCTGATACTATTCTGTCCGAAGACAGTCATTTTCTTTTCTTATGGCAAAAGACTTTCTTTGAGAAATTGACAATCCTTCCACTTTGACAAAGCTAACCAGAAAAAGGATGGCAGGAATCCTTTAATGTGAATGTCAATAGAACAAAAATTGAGTGTAACACAAAGGCAGTAAACTCAGGGGAGGGGAAGACTTGTAGACTTTGAGCAGCACCAAACTATAACAGCAGCAGAAAGAAGACAGCAATGGAGCAGATACAGAATCTAAGAAAGAACAAATTCCCATTCCATACCTTTTCCTCATTCAGGTCTCAGATGCCCTTAAAATATTTAACATTTTGGTTTTAGTGTTTCTGTGTAAATTTCCACCAAGGCATTCTAGGCTCCTCTTATGCTAACTGACCTACTATTCCAGGCAAAACCTTCAGCTCACTACCAACATTCCTTGTTCCCTGATTACACTATATCATATACCATTCCATAAATATGCCTTATTCTTCTCATCTGTAAAATGGTTCTTACCTCATAGAGGTAAGGAGCAAGCAAGTGAGGTTGCTGGAATATGCCTGACTTGGCACAAAGTGTTTTGAATTAAATTCATTGTTTAAAACAAAAAGATAACTATTACTTTCACTGTAAATTAGCCAAAACTTAAAAAAATAAGAGCAAGACCTCTTGTGACATGGAGAGAAAAGAGGTCCACAGCAGAGCCTGAAGAGGAAGCTGGAAGAAGCCCAAAGAGCAACAGAACAGAAACAGAGAGTATTTGTTGTGTGATGGATGGACCTGAGTTTGTACCTGACTTCCTGTTGAGCCAACATAGAAATTATAATAAGTTATACTAATGGTGTATTTAAGATATTCCAAAGTGAGTTATCAAAAAAAGAATATTGCAGGGACTTAGGAGAATTAGAGATACATTTGCCTAGAGAGTAAAGAAAAATTCAGAAAAGAAAATAAGAGCACTTGATATCTTGGAAAAAGCCACCCAGTCCAAAGCCCCATTTTTCAGGTGAGAAACTTGACACCAAGAAAGTTGCCAATTGCTTGAGATCACATAGCTGAAAACAAAATTTAAAGTGGTTTAATTTTAAGCCATACATAAAGAGATATTAAACAATATCCAATGCTAGGTTCATTGAAATTACTCAGAACACACTAACAAGAACTATTACAATCACTATTATTATTAATGGTTATATCATTGATTTGAAGTCTGTATTTTCTAATTTCCAAACTAATGATCTTTCCATCACGTCTCACAATTCTTGGGCTGTCCCTGCTTATGCAGTACACTGCTACTAATATTTAATTCTTTTATCTTACTGTTTCTTTTCTTCTTCTTCAGTCCGTCCTTTGCAAAACTTTTAGTGTCTGAATTGTAATCAATTTAGTACAACACAAAATTAATCAAGGCTAATATTGTTTTCAAGGAATATTATTTTGATTCCCATTCTTCGTTTATTATTTATAAGTTTAAAAAGTACATATTTTGGATAAAATGACTTTTTATTTTCTGTGACATAGTTTTAGTTTTCATTACAGTTTTTCCATGACAGAGTTGCTTTGAATGTAACCCAAAGTAAAAGCCAGAGTAGATTAAATTTAAGAATTTTCATTTAAGATTTTTAACATGTTATACAAATTAAAAGATGATATATAGATTTTTTTACTTCTATTACACTGAATAATAGTCTGTTATGCCATACTAGATAAAATTTACCTTTTGAACTATAGTACTATCAAAATTGAAGTTCTGATCCACAGTAGGTGATAGAAATCTATGAAAGAAGGATGCAAACAAACTTACAAATTTTGGACAGATTATTTTTTAGGTGACTACACCTTTGTGGAGATACTTGAATCTAAATTTTCTATTATTTAACCTTGGATAGAAAACTCGACATAACTCTATGAACCATTTTTCTGCAATCTTCAATTTCTCCAAATTAAAAATTATATTTACCCTTCAAAACCAGGTATATTTCCATTCTCCATGAAAAACAACAAAACACCAGGATTAAAAAAATGTATTTTGTTAGCACATATTTTATACCAGACATGCTATTATTTAATCCCAGTGGCAACATATATAATTAAGAAAAAAAAAAGCTCAAAAATATTTTGTCTTCCACAAGTTAGTAAGTAATATAGCTAGAATTCAAACCTAGGCTTCATGCCACATTTGAAAAGAAGAATCTTAAATTATTTGTTCTCAAAATACTTTTCTCTTTAAAGTGTCTTTGCGTCATAGTCAGCAATTTGCTTATGGTAGTATTCAAGAAAAGGTCATGACTGTCCCTTGATCACATCTGTTGCTACCACACACTGTACAGTATGTTGCATGTGGTAAGTACACAACAAATACCCAGATTTTTACTTATTTGTTTTGTTTTGGTGTGTGAGTTTTAATTAATCCCTGAGGAAGAAGTTTATTGCAAAACATCTTATAAATCCTGGCCCCTGATGCCAAGGAACAGATGTAAAATAGGCAGTTGGCATCCAGCAAAATACTTATG
Organism: Symphalangus syndactylus; assembly: GCF_028878055.3. Lineage (NCBI taxonomy): Eukaryota > Metazoa > Chordata > Mammalia > Primates > Hylobatidae > Symphalangus > Symphalangus syndactylus. The sequence goes on along the minus strand of NC_072428.2, from coordinate 32,621,932 downwards.
TATTTTATTTTTGACAAAAACAACCTTAATGTTCTTCCTCATCCTGACTAAACATTAGACAAGCTTCTTCCTGACTCTAGGCCTTTGGCTTTTTCTTAGAACACTTATTTTAGAAAACTTGTAATTTTATATTTTTTTCTCTGCCCCTTTGAGATGAAAATATTTTAAGACGTTCCTTGATCATTTTGCTGTTGTTGTTACTGTCTTGTTGTTGTTTTCCTTCAACAACTCAAGAATGTCTTTTTCAAAGACCTGGGAGCCATCCCTTTGAAATGTAATGATTAAGGAAGATAAGCCCCTATCTCGCAGTTTCTGTGGGATAGTAGGATCCCAAGTTTGGTGCCTTTCTCCAAATTGTAAAACTATCTCTGACACAAAGATTTGAGGAACTTTACCTTTTCTTTGGGTAAAGCCAATGAGCAAACACAAATGGCCTGTGTTCCCCCTATCACCACAAAATTAAAAATCCTACCACCTTTTGTTTCAGTGCAGTTGAGGTTAGACCGAGCTCTGATCTCTCTCTTCTATTGCAAATGCCTTGAATGAATCCGCTTTGCCTGTTTAACATTGTTTGGTGCAATTTTTGCTTTGACCATTTCTTCCCACTGTCACAGAAATAGAAAATAAGAAACTACTTTCACAGAGGCTCCCTCCAGTAGGATCCTAATTAGAGGCCACCAATGAAAGGCACTCACATAAAATCTGCAATGCTGAAGGAAAGCATAAAACATTAATATTTTCTGGCTTTAGCAGGCAGATGCAGGGAGATTGTCAGACATCTGGTCATTTCTCTGTGAGTTACCTACATTAACGGGTCAATGTACTGTGACCGCCATTGGCAGTTTTCTGACTGGACAGTAGTGACTTTCTGATTCTCTGAGGGCTATGAATTAACCTAAAGGTAGCTTTTTCTAACTAATCCTATAGCCCTTATGGTAACTTTATAAGCAGTTAAGCCTCTTCTTTCTTGAAAAAACCAGAAGGGTTCCTGTATTCCTAATTGAACCCTGACTATACCAGGAAAAAAAGAAATGCTTCAACAAGTTTGTTTTTCTTAGTTAGAGCCCTTTAAAGGAACGTATAACTATCCTAGTAAAAATTGAGAGACACTTAGATTCGAGAGAAAAAAATAAATATATAACATTCTTTATTACTATCAGTTTTTTTTTTTTTTTTTTTTTTTGATGGAGTCTCACTCTGTCACCCAGGCTGGAATGCAGTGGCACGATCTGGGCTCACTGCAACCTCCGCCTCCCAGGTTCAAGTGATTCTCCTGCCTCAACCTCCTGAGTAGCTGGGACTACAAGTGCACGTCACCATTCCTGTCTAATTTTTTGTGTGTTTTTAGTAGAGATGGGGTTACACCATGTTGGCCAGGATGGTCTCGAACTCCTGACCTCGTGATCCACCTCCATCGGCCTCCCAAAGTGCTGGGATTACAGTTGTGAGCCACCACGCAAGGCCTCTTTATTACTTTCTAGATATTTTCACTGGCATAGCTTCCTTTCATGTATCTGGAGGCAATGACAATGTTTCTCCACTGGACAGAATTATATAAACCAAACTTCATCCCTGATGACTCTGAAACAAGACCAAAAACACTGTACCTCTGGGACCTTCTTTGTCAATCCCTTTTAGCAGGCCTCAGATTTTCCCACTAAGTCTTGCCAAATATACTTTGTTTCAGCTGTGTTATCTCACTGAAGTCTACATTGCAAAACAATCCCTTTCTGTACTGTATTCTTTGATTGTTTTTGCTCTTTCCAACCCCTAATTCCATCACCTCTAATTTTCTTGCCCAGCTAATATGTTAAAACACATGATGAAAGGGGAATATAAAAATATTTTAATCTGCCAGTTGAAGAGCTCAGCTCAGGAGGTTTATGTTACATGTTCACAATTCAAATTTAAAAGTTCTCATCAGATGATCTTTCAAATTACCCTGATTTCAGCTAAGATTAATGTACAAAAATAGAACCTTTTTTTCTTTCACAAATTGAATTATGTTGGTTTTATGGTAGAGAGTGATCTTTACAGTTGTTTAAAGGAAATCATTTTTTTCTTAAATATGAAAATACATTTTCTAAGAGAATATTTCTATATTTCAAGCATTACTTTACAGATAATTACATACTTAAATAAATATTATTTTATTTGTTTTTTATTATTAAGGGCCTGGTCTTAGTCACAATACTAATGGAGGTTACTGTGACTCATCTTAAAACTCCAAAAATGTACACTTTTGAAGTGTACAGTATTTTACTTCTTAGGAACTTCTAATTTAGTAGATTTTTTTCTTTCTTTTAGATAACATTGCAATTTCAGTTTAATATTGTGGGACTTTGTTCTTTTTTATCCTTCACATTCTTGAAAACAACAAAAAATGCCGGAATTACAAAAACTAGACATTTAATCATCTCTACATATTTCAAAGGAAAAATTCACTTTGCTACTAATGAATGTAATGAAGAGCTCTTCTCTGGATCTAAATAAGCTCTGTGACAGTTAATGAAAACAGCATTAAGAGTGGAAACGTGAAGGAAATTCATGTTTTGTGAAACTAAAAAGGTAAAAATACTGGGGTCATAGAAGTGACCATCTAGAATTGCTTGAACATCATAAAAATTTTTCCAAGAAAATAAATTAAAAAATATAATTTTCCTTAAATCATAGCTTTTTTATTCCAATTACAGAATCTATCATGAAAAAATATATAATCTACCTAAATTTCCTTTTTAATACCAAACTATCTAGGTAGAAGAGTCTAGTTGAATAAACCAACATGAAAAATTGGCCGGGCGCGGTGGCTCACGCTTGTAATCCCAGCACTTTGGGAGGCCGAGGCGGGCGGATCACGAGGTCAGGAGATCAAGAACACGGTGAAACCCCGTCTGTACTAAAAATACAAAAAAATTAGCCGGGCATGGTGGCGGGCGCCTGTGGTCCCAGCTACTCGGAGAGGCTGAGGCAGGAGAATGGCATGAACCCGGGAAGCGGAGCTTGCAGTGAGCCGAGATTGCGCCACTGCACTCCAGCCTGGGCAACAGAGCGAGACTCTGTCTCAAAAAAAAAAAAAAAAAAAAGAAAAATACCACGTATGGTATAAAAATTAATGAATATGTCTGATTTAATGTATGTGCATTAACTAAATATATTATCTGTTTATAATTTCTTTGTTTAAGGGATTATTTAGAGCAGCAGCAACAACAAAAAAAAACTGTTTAATTGCCTAAAAGTATGTATTAACATTATACTTACATTTCTGAATTGGCACCTATGAATTTAGCTGAATCTCTTTCATTTTTCTGCATGATTCTCATACCCATGCAAATTAACATTGTAAAATACGATATTAGGCAACTTCATACTTCTGGGAAATATGTATTGTTGTTTATTTCAGAATTACAAATTAACTAATTTATGAAAATGAACAACTGTTTAAAGGAATAAAATAGCTATTTTCTACTCAAAAGGGAGAAAAGATTTTTCTAAGGAAGATCATACTGAGATTAAATAACAAAACAGGATGGGGAAGTTCTTTGCTTCAAATACCAATTATTTTTATATACTTGATAACATTTCAAAGAGAAAACGTGTTTCCTATCGATAATATGACAGGTTTATCAGTCATTAGATAAAACATAATTTTTAATTAAAATAACACAGTGTTCAAATTTACAGAAAAGGTATCTAAATTATTATATATTTATAATTTTACTTTGTGTGTGTGTGTGTGTGTGTATTCATGTATATACACGGGGTGGTTAAAAGTAGGGACTCTTGGTCAAATGGACAACATTGTAAATCCTGTCTTACTCTCTTTACTTTCATGTATTTGAATGTATGATCTTAGAAAAGTCATTTAGCTTCCTCTACTTTTATTTCCTCACCATGTAAAATGGGAAAAATAAAACATACCTAGAGCTATATATCTGTTACATTAACAAGATAGAAGGTGTAGAAGTCTATACAAAAATTTGGCATTTATGTGTTAAAGAAATGGAAGCTTAAAAACATTTCAGAGTACATTTTCTACAGTTGATCTATACTTACCTTAATCTCTGGGAGGCTATTTTTGCAAGATTGTCAATATTTTATAATACACTTTGGTATACAATCACTGTTACTTCCCACTATTTCCCAAAATAACTATTCAGAGCTGTATAATCACAAATTTTGAGTAAAAAGTAATAGCATTAATTGATTTGGAAAATGGTGAGTTCTGTGCCACATAATCAATGCATATACATGATGGCAAATGACCTTTCTAAGTTACTGAGGTCATGAATACATTTAGAAGAAGCAGAGCTAAAGTAATGGTTCCCAAACATAGCAGCACATTATAGTTATCTGGTGAGCATTAAAGATACAGATAGCTTGGTCTAACCCTGATCAAATAAACCTAAACATTTTGAGGGTAATTATTGAGAAATATAAATTTTGAATAAAGCTTACCTGGTAGTTTTGGTGAAAATAGTCTTTAAGCAGCAATTCAGACCATTGAATTAGATTTTTTTCTTTATCTAGTATAAGAATATGAAAAAAACAAAAATTTACTTAATCTATAGCAAATAAAGCACATTTTAGTACTTTACTTGGTTATGGACCCCATCTTTAATATTAATACAAAATTTTTTTTCTCTATCATAACCTTAACACCTCTTAGCCATCTAATAAAGGGTATAGCATTTGAAGAAAACAAATTATTTATTTTGAGTTCAAGATGCAGCTGTGCTTTCTTTTATGCCTACAAAAATAATTATGGAAAAATTGTAATAGGCCAGGCACTATATTCTTTAACATCATGATAGTCTAGAATCATTGCTCCAAATTCAGGCCTACGTATCGCAAATCTCCTAAACTGCTCTTCTTAGGCATTCAGCCCACTGAAAATCCTGCTGACCTAAAATTCTGTTTGCAGTGGCAAGAAAAGTATACGGAGGAAGACTCACCACACAAAGACTCAGCAGGACATGAAGTGTGGTCCCTGTCTGAATTATTGCACAATAAATGGCAAAAAGGAGACAGTAGCCACTGTCAGCCCTGGCCCAGGGCTGTGTCTACATCAATTTAATTTTACAGTTGAGGCTAATTATGCTAAAAACTCAAAGGCATACCAAACATGCAGAGATGCTAAATGGAGTGAAGAGCATTGGTAATAACATGGGTATAAGCTATGAGAGGAAAAAAAATGATTATTTAAATATAGTTAAGTATAATGTAACAGATGCACTTCTGTAAATACAGTAACTTCTCATTCAGCCATCTGTGCTCCAACTTGCTTAGTCAAAAACATGCATTTACAAAGTTTTACTCCATTTGCAGGAAGCTACCCTTGTTGGGTTCGCGTATAGGCTGTTTCTGGATTCCAAGCTGTTTTCATTCAACAAGACGCAACTTGTGAAACAAGAGAATCAAAGCACAAATTTACTTTGTTTGAAACCCTATGTCTATATAAGATCCCACAGAGGCTCTGTGCTTCCTTAACCCCATCATTTTGTTTAACTGAACTTTAGGATTTTGAGATAATTGTAGATTCACGTAATTGCAAGAAATAATACAATCTCTGATATACTCTATTAGATATTATCTACATATCTAATGTTGATACATAATTTTGTGTTTATTAAGAGATATTATGTACTCCTTACTCAGTTTCCCTCAATGATAATATCTTGGAAATCTATCACAATACAATTTTGACCCCTGTAATAAAAACTTGGTAGACCAAGAGTCAACTCTCTTAACAAATCAGCTAATGTAGACGAGAGACAGTATTTTATTCACCTTTGTATAATCACTGACTATTTAATAATATAGTAAGAGTTGAAACTGAATTATTGTTTGGAATTACTGGTCTTTGGAATAATTACCAGCGCTGCATTACAAAGAGGTAAAGATCCAGGTGATGGTCAGATTTCTGTTTCTTCACAAGGTAGGGTCATGTATCTCTTTATAATCAATGACTAAAATATCGCTGGAATCAGCTTGACATAACATTTTGTCTCTCAACTAAAGCAAGGGTCTATTTTGATTCTTTTGGTTAAAACGAGGGTCAACATAAAATATTCTAAATGACCTGCTATGAATTCCAAAATAAGTAATCCATGCACTTGTATTTATGATCCTTGGAACACAGACTTTTAATAACAATAATTATTGTATGTTTATAATCAACACTTTAAAATGTAACTACTGTATTTAATTTGACTTTTATTAGCTTTCAATGACACTTTGATTTAAACTATTTACAGTAGGTATCATAAAATATTGGTTAAATTAGAATGTAACTTACATTATGTTTAGCACATAAATTAGATTTCTTGGTTTATTCTGCTTCTCCCATTAACTGCTCATATTTTAACTTTTTTTCTCACTTTGCTATTAATAGGAAGCAAGAAAAAAGTCATATGTTCATAGTCAATTTTTGCTTGTTAACAACTCTGGGAATTAGAGTAAAATGAATATTTTTTTTGGAGGTTTATTATACTAGTTCTATAACCCATAGAGGTGAATACTTCAGCCTTGATATTAGTCAATGCAATTAAATTAAAAAGATTGGCTAATAAGAGGGAAAAATAATACTTGGTTCACTGGAAGACCCCTTTAGCCCTTGCATTAGTTTTCTATAGCTACAGTCACAAATTACTGCAAACTCATTGGCTTAAAAAACACAAATAATCTTATAGTTTTATAGCTTATAGTTGTCATTGTGAAATGGGTCTTATTGGGCTGAAATGAGATGTCAGCGGGGCCTCATTCATTTCTGAAGGATCCAGGGAAGAATCTGTGTACTTGCCCTTGCCAGGTTCTAGAAGTTTCTTCTATTTGTTGTTCATGGCTCTCTTTCTCCATCTTTAAAGCCAACAATTATGGGCTGAGTTCTTACACACACTACTCTGACCTCCACTTTTGTAACAAAATTTGTCTCTACCTCTCTCTTCTGACTTCTTTTCCACTTTTAAGGACCATTGTGATTACACTGAGCTCCATAGGATAGTGCAAGATAATTTCCCCATCTCAGGATCCTTAATTATATCTCTTAATCAAGGCTCTTCTTTATTTAAAGTAAAATATTCTTAGCTTCTGAAAAGAACAAATGTTGAAGCATCACATTACCTGATTTCAAACTATGCTATAAGGCATAGTTTGAAACAGAATGGTACTCATATAAAAACAGGCACAAAAAACAATGGAACAGAATAGAGAACTCAGAAATAAACTCAAATACTTATAGCCAACTGATCTTTGACAAAGCAAACAGAAACATAAAGTGGGAAAAGGACATCCTATTCAACAAATGGCACTGGGATAATTGGCAAGCCACATGTAGAAGAATGAAACTGGATCTCATCTCTCACCTTATAAAAAATCAACCCAAGATGGATCAAGGACTTAAATCTTAGACCTGAAACTATAAAAATTCTAGAAGATAACATTGGAAAAACCCCTCTAGACATTGTCTTAGACAAAGATTTCATGACCAATAACCCAAAAGGAAATACAACAAAAAGCAAGATAAGTAGGTGGCACTTAATTAAACTAAAGAGCTTTTGCATGGAAAAAGGAGCAGTCAGCAGAATAAGCAGACAACCCACAGAGTGGGAGAAAATCTTGGCAATCTATATATCTGACAGAGGACTAATTCCAGAATCTACAAGGGACTCAAATTAGCAAGAAAAAAGCCAAATGGGCCGGGGGCCTGGTGGCTTATGCCTGTAAACCCAGCCACCTTGGGAGGCCGAGCGGGAGGATCACTTGAGGTCAGGAGTTAAAGACCAGCCTGGCTAACACAGTGAAACCCCGTCTTCACTAAAAAAAAAAAAAAAAAAAAAAAAAAAAATAGCCGGGTGTAGTGGTGCATGCTTGTAGTCCTGGCTACTTGGGAGGCTGAGATGGGACAATCTCTTGAACCCGGGAAGCAGAGGTTGTAGTGAACTGAGATCATGCCACTGCGCTGCAGCCTGGTTACAGAGAGTCCATCTCAAAAAAAAAAAATTAATAATAGCAATAATAATAATACTATGATACAATAAAATTGTAGATTCATTATTATTACTTTAATGTCCACTTTTAAACCTGGGAGTTATCCATGACACCTTTCTTTAACTGTCCCCAACCTTATCCCCTCAATTAACAAGTCTCATTGATTTTACCTCCTAAATATATCTTCAAGCTTCTGCTGCTACTATGCTGACCTGACAGACTTTGCGCTGCAAGGCCATTAAAGACAGGATTATTATCTCTTTTTCTTACAGATTTAATGCAGTGAGTTAAAAAAACTGATCATTGATAAAGAGAAATACAAATAGTTCCCAGTCTAGGACAGCAAGAATAAAAGCAAAAAGAGAAGTGTAACCCCTGCCATTAATGATACCATAATATATAATGATTAAGATTGAATAAACTAATATTTTACCATTTTGTGATATATAAGAATCTTTAAAATTACATGGTCTCTCTGTAGTTACATTACTAAAGCCCAATATTAATGCAAAAGCTTTCTTTTTTTTCAAAAGTTTGGTATTAATATTAATGAAATTTTGATGTGAATATTAATTTCATGAAAAAGAAAAGTGATACCTATTTTTACCCAGGAAAAAAAAATATATGTGAACTGAAAAGTTTATAGTAGGCCTATTTTAAGGAAAATTAAAAACAACCTAAATGTTACATATGTGAAAATAAATATGATATATCTGCTAGATGAAATATTAGGTAGTGGGAAAAGTATACATATTCATTTGGAAGGTAAAAATATAATTGAGAAAAAAATTAGAAAAAAAGATGATATTTTTGGTGTGTAATAGGTTGTAGGGTTTTTTTGGTTGTGAAGTTTTTTTAATTTTAATTTTTAGTATTGCTATGTTGTTCTTAGAGTAAATATTTGATTGTGATGTATCAAATAAAAATGTATCAATAACTAACAATAATAGAAAGTCTTTGTATGAAGTGATAATCATTATTATTACTGATTTAGATGCTAGTTTTTCTAGGGAAAACGTCTAACGAATCTCCATATCCATGTTGCCTGATATGCCATGTTCACCAGCATTTTGTGACACCATGAAGTGGTTAAGAATGTGACCTCTGGATCTGGATTATCTGAATTTGATCCGGCTCTGTCAGTTACAAGCTGTATGTCCTTGAAAACATTCCTTTATCTCTCCATGCCCTGAGTTCCTAAATACAGATGTACATAAAAAAAAAAAAAATAGAACACTGCTGGAGTATAGTTTTGGATAATAACTATTAGCTACAAATAGTAAAGAAATAAAGTTCTTTAAACTCATTAAAGCACCTCTTTTCCCCAAATGTTTCCACCGTATTCCCGTTGCATATTTTCTGAAAATTTTTTACTATTCTTTCTTCTTTTATGGCAATGGCTACTTAAAATTAAAATAATCCTCAACATACTCTGTGTTCTCCAAACTTGCAAAAATTTTATGAAGCACTGGAGCATGGTTTGTAATGTCAGGGAAGAGAAGGCCCAGTGTTCAACCTGGGAAACTACAAATGAGGCACCAGAGTGAAGAGCTTGGCTTCTAGCGGGTACTAGGAACAGGTCAGAGGCAGAATCCACCAAATGTAATTAATGGATAGACAGAGGAGGTCAGATACAAAAGAAAGGGCAAAAAAAAAGAGTGGCCTATTTTTTACAGTTTTGTCTGGAGGAAGTCCTTGAAGTTTGCTTGCAGGCTGAAAACTGTACTTGCAAGCTCAAAGTTTCTTGTTGCTTAGTTGCCCTCTGCAAGGATATATCTAAAATTAGAATGATTGAATTTATACATTTATTTAAATTTGCCCAAAATTTTTATTAATTAAATGTCTGTGGAGTGTTTTAAAATGTGGGCTTGTCGTTAATACATTCACAACCACAAAAATAAATAAAACTTCCCACTCATCAGAAACTAAAATCATCTGAATATGCACCTTAATTTTAGTCAGTGAACATTTAATGAATTCCTATTATTGACAAGACAATAAATTCAATCTTATAAGAGACACAAGATACATAAGACATAGTTCCTTCTCTGACTCTGATGTAAATAACTAATGTAGTTTGTTGAAAGTCATAAGAATTTTAGATAAATACAGAACAATTGCCATGTCAACATTTTCAGGCATCTTTCAATATAATGAACCTCTGTAGAAGTTTGAGCAGGCTTTAAATATCCATCTCATAATTACACTGTTGATATCAGTTGTAAATCAGGTCTGTGATCCCTAATGAGGCTATAAAACAGACAGTCTAGTTGTTTCTCGTCTCAAAGACTTTAAAGTGTAGTGTGGAACATGGAAAAAGAAACAGACGAAGAAAGTTTAGGGTGATAAAGTCTCTGGTATAAATGTTTAAAAGAGAATAAACTATCTTGGCCAAGAAGTGGGACGTTTGGCAGATTCTCCCTGAAAGCAGGTACCTCCAAGCTAAATTTTGAGGGTCAAGAAGGTAGGTAATGGAGCCATTCAGTGAGATAAGAAACAGAAGATAAATTTAAGGATAGGGGCTGTGGGGAGCTGATAAGTTTATATTGAAAGTGAGATGTTATTTGACATCAAGGTTTAAGGCTCCAGCAGCCTAAGTTACTGCAAAGCACATTCACATTTTGAGGTGACTGAAGCTTCTATAATTGGGAAGAGTATTTTAAGAAAAATAATGCAAAGTTACAAATAGAAAATTAGGTACAAAAGAGAATGCTTATTAGCATTCTTAGAAAATTGAAGTAATAACACATTAGAAATTTTATAAAGCTGAAAAATACCATAAACATCACAAAATACTTCTAGAAAAATATATTATTATGTTATTTTTAACTGTGTGACAAACCAACATATAAAACATTTCTATTCTCAAATTTTTCACTTAATATTCTTTGTTCACCACTTAATTTGAATATATTTTCTTTAGATAGAATAGAAAGATTATTGCATTATTCTTCACATGTGGTAAAATTATTTTTAAAAATACACTTTATTTTTTAGAGTGGTTATAGGTTCACAACAAAATTAAGCAGAAAGTCCAGAGAAACACCATATACCCACTACCACTACACAAACATAATCTTCCCCACTATCAATATCCCCCATCAGAGAGAAACCTTTTTGTATTTGATGAGCCTACACTGACAGATAATCATTAACAAAAGTCCCTAGATTACATTAGGGTTCATTCTTGATATTGAACATTCTATGGGTTTTGACAAATGCAGAATGACATGAATTTGTCATTATAGTGTCATAGAGAATAGTTTCATTGCCCTAAAAAGTCTCTATGATGTGCCTGTTCACTAATTCCCACTCTAATTTTCCTCCTTTCTTTTTGTAGATGTCAGTGGCTGACCTAAATAATTATCCTCTCTGAAGAACTTAATTTGAATATCTTTTACAAGTTAAGTTATTTGGTAACAAATTCCTTCAAATTATTTTTGTCTGAGAAGTCTTTAGCTTATTTTTAAAGTATAATTTCATAGGATACAGAAGTTTATGTTGGTGGTACTTTTCTCTATACTTTGAATATTTCACTCCACTCTCTTGCTTTTATGTTTCTGAGGACAGGTTGGATGCAATCCTTATCTTTGCTCCTCTATAGATAAGGTAACCCCTGCCTAGCTTCTTTCAAGATATTCTCTTTATCTTTGATTTTCTAGAGTTTGAATGAATATGGTATGCCTAGCATAGGTTTGTTGTTGTTGTTTGCATTTACCCTGTTTGATATTCTGAGCTTCCTAGATCTCTGGTTTGGTGTCTGAAATTTATTTGGAGGAAATTCTCAGTCATTATTTTTCAAATATTTCTTTTGTTCCTTTATTTCTTTTGTCTCTCTCTCTCTGGTAGTCCCATTACAAATGTTACACCTTTTGGAATTGTCCTTTGGTTCTTGGATATTCTGTTCCAAACTTTAGGTTTTTTCTCTTTGCTTTTCCATTTTGGATGTTTCTGGTAACATATCCCCAAAGTCAGAGATCCCTTTCTCAGCCATATTTTATCCACGTTTTAAAAAATCTGTTCTTCTGTCCATGGACACTTTGGTTTATTCCTCATCTTGGCTGTTGTGAATAATGTTGCAATGCACATAGGAGGCAGATATCACTTCAAAATACTTATTTCATTCTGTTGAGTATATACTCAGAAGTGGGATTGCTAAATCATATGGTAGTTCTATTTTTAATTTCTAAAGAAACCTCCATACTATTTTCTATAATGGCTGTACCAAGTTAAGATTAGCATCAACAATGAACAAGGATTCCCTTTACTCCATATCCTTGCAAACATAAATTATATTTTTGATGAAAGCCATTCTAACAGGTATGAAGTTATATCTAATTGTGGTATTAATTTTAATTTCCCTGATTATTACTGATGTTGAGCTTTTTTATGTACTGGTGGTCAGTTGTATGTCTTCTTTGGAAAATTTTCTGTTCAAACCTTTTTCATTTTTAAATTGAGTTATCTGTTTTGGCTTAATTTATTTCTAAGTTTTTTATTTTATTTTTTATATCTATTGTGAATGAGATTGTTTTCTTGATTTCTTCTGTAGATAGTTCATTGTTGATATACAGGCATTTTACTGACTTTTGTATATTGATTTTGTGTCCTCCAAGTTTACTGTATTTATTTATTAGTTCTAGCATTTTTTTTTATGTGAAGTCTTTAGGGTTTTCTATATAGAAGATTGCATCATCTGCTAAAAGGAAAATTTTAATTTTTTATTTTCCAACCTGGATGTCTTTATTTATATTTCTTACATAATTGCTTTGGCTAGGACTTTCAGTGCTTTGATAAATACAAGTGGCAAGAGTGGGCATCCTTGTCTTATTTCTGATCTTAGGGAAAAAGCTTTCATTTTTTTTGCTGTTGAGCAGGATGTTAACTGTGCTTGTCATACATAGTCTTTATTATGGTGAGGTTTATTTCTATTATACCCAATTTTTTCTGAGTTTTTATCATGAAACCATGTAAATTTTGTCAAATACTTTTTCTGCATCTGTAGAGATGTTCATATGGTTTTTATCCTCCATACTGTTAATGTGGCATATCACATTTAATGATTTGCATACCAAAGACAAATTCCATTTGGTCATGGGATATGATGACCTTTTAATGGTCTGCTGAATTTGGTTTACTAGTATGTTGAAAATTTTGCATCGATATTCATTAGAGGTATTAATCTTTTTTTCTTGTAGTGGTCTTCTACTGCACATTGTTTTATATCCTTATTTGTTGTAAATCATTAAGAAGCATGATGATGTAAAAAGAAATAATTGAGATTTTAGAGTTTCTGCTGAGACATGTTTTATACAGACGCTAGAAAATGGCTGCCAAAGGCAGAATTGTTTCCAGATAACCTTTGGATAGGAATGGAAACTGAATTCTTAACTGAATGCATTTCATCTTTTGCATCCACAATTTCTTTTCTTCTCTCAGTTAAATACTACAATAGGTAAGAAATGCAGATTAAATTATTCCTCATCTGCTATCTTTAATTCTGAGATACAGTGTACATACGTTAAACTCCAGAATCTATAGCCCCCACATAATCAAATGGGTTACAAATGTTGGTCTATAGAAGAAAATATTGGAGACAATTTTATCTGCCTTGTTCTCACTACCAAAACCATGATTTCCAATCCATTATTTAAAAAAAAAAGTCAACAAGGCCAAACATATTTAACAATATTTGTTCTAGTTGCAGTTGTTGAATCCATTGGTGAATACAGAATTGCCAGTTAATTGTGTATGTCAGCTATTCTGTACAATTGAACATCTGTTTGCAGGGGCAAATGTGCTGGAAAATAGAAAGGTGGATCATAGTGAATGTGAATATCTGTTATTTGGAGATCTGTTATTTGGAGATTAGTTCTTATAGTTTTTACACATTTACTATTTTTAAAAAAATTTTTCACAGCAATCTGTCTGTACCCTCTATGAAAACATTCTTTGCTTAAAACATGAGAAAAAATTATCAATCATATGTATTATTTCACAATCACTATATTCTCTTTCCTCAGAAACATGCCTATGAGACATGATCTCTGCACTTGTTAAATTTAGATGATTCGAAATAACTAAACCAATAATGGGCAGTACAAAACAGACTACATTGTCAAAGAGCTTCAAGTGAAAAAAAAAATAGAGAACTTGATTTAAACATCTGTGTCTAAGTGCCCAATAACTAGTAGTAATAATGTGAACTTAAACAAATTAATATCTCTAAATGTTCAATTTCCTTAGAATTAAGAAGGAGATAATTTTACTACAACTTGAATTATTGGGCTGTGTTTAGAAATGTGCCTGAGCAACTGTTTGCATGGTAACAGGTTAGTGAGCTTGATATCATCTGCCCTGGGTATTCTCAAAAACCCAAATACCCTATGTGAGGTCACAGGGGCAGTTATGAGGTCTCACGTTTAACAAAAGCCACCGTTGTGGAAAAATTAATAATTAAAGACATTTGTAAGAAAATGTCTAATGTGATTATTAATCCCAGCTATGTTGATTTTTTTAGGCTTCATGCTAATATATAAGCCAAATGATAATTGGGATCATTGTGTTTCTTTACTGATGAAGCCCAAGACTGGTATATAGTAGATGATCAATAATTACTTCTAGAGGAGTAAATAAAATTGTTAGCAGAAGTTCAAGGTAGGCTCTAGATACTACCTCAAACATATTTCATAGTAATAAACAGGCAACTTTATCACAATTATATGTTTTGATATTGTTTTATAGTTGTAGATTTTATCTTTGTTGCATGTTTCTATAAACCTAAATATAAAAAGGGGCCAGTCTGTTTCTTTGGCATGAAACAGAACAACATGAAATTGGATAGAGAAAACTTGTCTGATGAAGGAGGTGAAGGAAGGGAGAAAAAAAGCCGTAAAGTCCAGTGACTGAAAACATAGAGATACTGAGTACTGATCTGATCAGCTGTTCAGGCATAATAGAGAGTCTTAGGAAATTTCTTTTTCTGTTTTTGTTTGTTTGTTTGTTTGTTTCTGACATTTTCTCACTCTGTTGCCCAGGCTAGAATTGAGTGACACAATCATAGGTCATTGCAGCCTGGATCTCCCAGGCTCAAGTGAAGAGATCCTCTTGCCTTAGCTTCCCAAGTAGCTGGAACTACAGGTGAGTGGACAAGAAGCCTGGCTGTTTGTTTGTTTTTTTTTTTTTACATTTTTAGTAAAGACTAGGTCTCGCTATGTTGTCCAGGTTGGTCTTGCACTAGAGCTCAAGCAATCCTCCTACCTTGGCCTCCCGAAGTGTTGAGATTACAGGTGTGAGCCACTGCACCTGACCACTCTTAAAAATTTTCTACACCACCACCAGCCAGCATGGGTTCTTGTATAGACTAAATGGGATATTAGATATGGAAGTGATTCATTAAACTAAAAATACTGTTTACCATTGTTGAATGCTAAATTGAGTGCTACAAATTGAAAGGCTTTTTGGAAGAGTCTAGATAGGGAGGTGGAAATGAAAGTGAGAAGACATCATTTCATAAATGATCAAAAGCCTGTACAAAGACAAAGAGGCAGGGTAAGCTTGTTAGTGTAGGGAGAATGAAGTAACCAGAGAAAAACAAAAATATATTCCCAGGGTCTCCCATGACATCCCTAAAGCAGTTCATTTGTCTTCTGAAGGGCTACAGTTTCTCAGTCTCTTAGCAAAGACATCCATGTTGAGTAAATAAACTGAAATGAGACAAGCACCATAATTACAGGCAATAAGCAAAAAATAAAAGTACGATTTAAGAAAATATAAATGCTTGTCGCCTACAGACTTGTAAATGGAAAGATAAAGGTAAGAAAATCAGCCTTCCCAATAAGCAAAGAATAACAGTAAAAGGGTGAACACTCCAGGTGGAGAAACTTACTATTTATAGAAACATTAAAAGAGGGAAATAAAGGTGATTGTGCACAGAAACACTTTAAAGCATGTGTCAATAGAATTGGTACTTCAAAGGAAACAGGGATGATAAAAGATGATTCCATGATTTAGACCTCATAGAATAATTGAGTGGCTTTGAACAAATAGGAAAAAGGATGAGAATGACTATCATCTGTTTCCATCTAGCACTGTTATCTCATTTTCTTTGGTAAATAAGTAAAAATTAAGACAGTTTATTGTAGATAACTGGCCTTGTCCACATGGGCAAAAAATGGAAAGTTCATTTATCTCATGATTTTTTTAATAGTATCGTTGAATGAGAGGAGCTGAAGTATAAAGAAATGTTTATTTTAAATGAAATGAAATGCAGATTTCCAAAAATATTAGCAGATTTCCAGGTATCTCAAATAACAGCAGTCACCTAAAACACCAAATACCAAACTTTCCTCAAAAAATATAGTCTCCCCTTTGCCCGAAAACAGAATAAATAAATCTGTGAGACCGAACATATCAACAGACAATGGCTAAAGCAAACATTAGAATTCTGACCCACAATCTTTGCAGAAGTACCCTGGCAAGCCAAATCACAGCCAGTGTAGCGACCAATCCAAGAAATCAAACGATAATTTTGTAGCCATCAGCTCAGAATGGTTAGGGCCTGATTAATGACAGCTTCCCTATATTTTTGACCCCACTTCCAACTCAGGACCAACCAGAGAAAGCCATGTGTATTAGTCCATTTTCACATTGCTGATAAAGACATACCCTAGACTGGGAAGAAAAAGAGGTTTAACTGGACTTACAATTCAACATGGCTGGAGAACACCTCAGAATCATGGCGAGAGGCAAAAGGCATTTCTTACATGATGGCGGCCAGAGAAAATAAGGAAGAAGCAAAAGCAGAAACTTCTGGTAAACCTGTCAGATCTTGTGAGACTTATTCACTATCATGACAATAGTATGGGAGAGACCAGCCCCCATGATTCAGTTACCTCCCCCTAGGTCCCTCCCATAACATGTGGGAATTATGGGAGATACAATTCAATTGAGATTTGAATAGGGACATAGCCAAACCTGTCGCCATGTATGTGCCTCAAACCAATAATATGAAATGACTGACTTCTATTTAGTCCCACTTCACTTCCCCATGTCAATAACCTCTAACAGAGCACACCTGAAGATCATCCTTTTTTCACTCATGTGCCCGTGTTGGAACCTTTGGCAAACACAAGTTTTAGTGACTGACGCCTTTGTAATAACAAGTTCTGAATAGCTGGTTTATTGTCATTTAAATGGCCTACATTTAGGTCCACAAACCACCTAAATCTTACTCTCTTCTAGTAACTGATGAATAAGTGTTAATTAAAATATTAGCCAACAAAATGATAAAGTCAAGGAAGGCAATGTGAGTATAGTACTATGAGATCTAATAATATACTGTATTTTCAGCTTTCATGAAAAAATCAATATCTATATAGATAATGAAAAGTCATTTGATAAAAAATCAATATTTATTCCTAAGAATTCCACAAGAAAATGGAAATTAATACTTTCTTGAAAACATCTATAAATTTAGTATTAAAATAGAATAGAAAAATTGTACTGGCAAATGCACAAAGATTAGGATCAAAGCAAGGGGGACCTGTACCTTCAGTATTATTTGCTAAGGACATCAGTCGGCAATTAAACTTTAAAAATCAATTATAGGATAAAAATGGGAGAAAAAGGGGAAAAACTTTATTTTTAGAAAACTATAAAGAGTTGATATGATTTACTCAAAAAAATTTTACTATGTCATAGGATATAAACTTAAATTATAGAAATTCATGGATTTTATATAAACAGAAAATTACCAGGAAGAGAATAAAAAGATAGCAAAAACTTCACTTATAAGAAAAAAATACTTGAAGTTGAATGGAAACACTAACTGATGCAATGAAAATGCCACTCCTGAAAGACAAAAAAATTACACTCAAATTACATGCTGCTCAATAGGATTATTAAAAAACATAAAGGTGGCTGGGTGCAGTGGTCACGCCTGTAATCCCAGCACTTTGGGAGGCTGAGGCGGGCAGATAATTTGAGGTCAGGGGATCGAGACCAGCCTGACCAACATGGTGAAACCCTGTCTCTAATAAAAATACAGAAAAATTAGCCAGGCATGGTGGCATATGCTTGTAGTCCCAGCTACTCAGGAGGTTGATGCAGGGGAATCGCTTGAACACAGGAGGCAGAGGTTGCAGTGAGCTGAGATCACACCACTGCACTCTACCCTGGACAACAGAGGGAGACTCCATCTCAAAATAATAATAATAAAAATAATAAATAGATAAAAAACATGAAGGCTGAGTTGTTTCTAAATTAATGTATAAATTTAATTTGACCTCAATAAATGTACAATTAAGCATATATTTGTAGAGCGAGGCCACTTGATAATAAAATTAACATGGAAAAATAAACATGAATCATAAAGAAGGTATAAATGATCATTTCAGATATAAAATACATACACTAAATTTTCTATAATAAATTAGCATGTTAATGACATATAAATGAAATATAAAATAGAAACAAGCAAAAACGCTTATGAAAATTTAGTATACCATATCACCGGGCCAAAGGTGTATTGAAATGACTAGATAACCATTTGGAAAAAGGCAACATTACATTTATTTTTCACATTATACACAATAACAAGTTTCAAAATGAATAAGATTTCTAAAGGTTATATAAAACAGACAAATTATAATGAAAATACTAAGAAAACATGGGTGAATTTCTCTACAATTTGAGCAAAAGAGATTCTTTCTAAACATTGTTCAAACACCAGATTCAATAAAAGAAAAAATTGATAAATTTTACATCTACACATAAAAATTTTTGACATGGCAGTGATTATCAAAAGCAAACTCAAGGTAAGTAAGAAATTAGGAGAAGAGAGTTATAACAAATATCACAACTAAAGGGATACAATTTACAATATATTAGTAGATATGCAGTATTGAGGAGGAAAGCCCAAAACATGAGAAAAACGGGAAAAGTGAAAATAAAATTAAATAGTAAAGACATAAAGTGGCCCTTAAAATATGAATTTTTTTTTACTTTAAATAAAAAGTGCAAATCTATACTTTCCTGAGTAACTTCTTAATTATCACACTGGAAATATTAAAAGTTTGACAATGTTCTCTTGGGGAGGCTGCATGAAACAATTACTCTCATTAACTGCAGGTATTCATGCAAAGTGGCTAATGTTCTTCTTTTTGGTGGCGGAATCCGCTTTGACCACCAACCCCTTTCCCCAACTACCCTGGCACAAGATTAGCCAGAGGAGCAGAGGAGAGATTTCAGATTCCACTTTCCCCTTGGCCAGAGCCTTTTGTACTGTGTACAGTACCCACAACTATTCAAAGCCACTCTGCTTTCATTATTTACTGAAAACAATGCAATCTTTCTTTAATACTGCTTTCAATGGTATTTGGTATAAGCAGCCCAGTGGCTCATTTGTCTTTCTGAAAAAGCTAAATTTGTTTAGAAGGATGCTAGAAAGCCATTTTAACCACTCTGATTATCTTATTCTTCTCTGAACTTCCACACTTACTGACTACACAGTACCCTTCACATGCTAGACTTTCAATATTAAAGAGCATCATTTCTATACTTAAAAAGGTAAAATAAAATATATACAACATAATCTTTAGACTTCCATTTACTAAAGCTAAAATTATCATGAAAGTTTTTTCTGACCAAACCAATGCCATTCTCTTATTTTAAATCACACAAGTTAAATTCATTTTCAAATAATCTCCTTTACAATGTGGTCGTGACTTTCATAATCAATCTTATCCTTCAAGGTTTCCCGTTATATCTAGAAAACATATAAGGCCATCATAAAATAGATCCAAAGCTAGCAAATCATTTTCTTTTAACAGGAGTCTGTTTTAGATTATCCTATAGCTTTCTGTAGGTATCAGTTACACTTTCTATAAAAGTAAACCCATTTCTCTTCTCCCTGGGTACATAGCTATATTATATGGCTCAGTGTTCCTTACAGACATGTGGCCATATAACTGAGTTTTAGCCAATGGAATGTGGGAGATACGATGTGAGCTTCTTCTAGACCTAGCTTTTAACACCCTTAAAGGATGGTCTCTGTGCCCTTTCCTCTATTGCTTGCTTAATGCAATCGTCACTGTGAATTTGGAGACCATCTAAAAAGGTAGTAAGCCATGATGTAGAAGACTCCTAGATGCTCAAATTACCTTCTAAATGGAGGAGAGATACTGGCCTGTCAGGAAAAACTCATTTTGAACTTCAAGGATATCAACATTAGTTATATTTGAGCAATCATAGATTTTGGGTTATTCTTATAGAAACTATCATTAGCAGAACTAATACATGGCCATCCAAAAGAAGAAAAATATCTTACAGAAAGTAAACAGAGATGTCTTAAACACTGGCTGGCACTAGATTATGCACATCGGATGAAGGAATTTTTTGATTAAACTGTATTTTATTGATCTGGATTTTAATCCAAATGTTTTGTCTTAAGCAAAGTGAAAAGAAGAAAAGAGATAGGACATAGGCGGAGATAAGGACAGATAAGTTGTTAAGTATAAGAAAATAATGGATCAGGTAGATAAACAAGAGTGTGGCAAAAGAAAAAGAAGAATTAATATTAATCATACTTAGTTAAGGTGCTTTAAACTGTTAAATTCCATCCTTCCCACATCCCTCTGAGAAATTTACTACAAATATAAACAATGTTGTCTTTTGCTTTTCATACTGGTTTGATGCTGTATTTTCTTGGCAGAAATGTTATGTCATAAATCTAATTTGAAAAATGTTTTAAGTCTCAAGATAGCTAAAACAGTAAAACTGAAAAGATTATGTTGTTCAAACTTTCTGGAATCTCTGAAATGTTAACTTTTTATAGAGAATTTGATTGATTTTTGAGTGAACTTTTAGTTGTTAGAAATAGATCTTCTGTCTCAAATGATTCTGTGTGACCATTATAACCTTTATATCTGAAAGTACTGTGCAAGCACCTTTTGATGATTTTCAAAGAAGTTAGGATTTTATGTGAAGATTGGATAATTTTTTTTTTTTCATTTAGGGATAGAGAGATGAGGATTCTAGGCAAGTAGTTGGCAACTGAGTCATTACATTGTTAATAGTCCAAAAACTGTTTAAATGTCCAATAGATAATTTGAAATAATCTTTCTAGTAATTTTCAGTGCTCAATCACTTAAACACGCTGGCAATTATGGCAGACCCATGTGATCTCTTTCCACATTTAAACTTTCCTTTAAAATAGGCTTTTAAATGCCAATATAACAATTCTTTTACATCTAACAAATTGTGAGGCTATTTTAATCTATATTCATCAGTGAAACAGACAATATTTTTCACGATACTTATGGATTATGATACACTTATATTTACTTATTTTAGAAAAAAATGGACGATGATAGAAACTTTAGAGAAATAGATTTTAATTTTCTATTATCTAAAATCAAACCACAATGGTCTTTTCTTGATATTGAATAATGTTGAAGATAGTTTTTTTTTATTTGGAAAATAACTTTTGGAGACAAGAAAAGTATCTGCTTTTAGGTTGATGCTTAAAGCAATTTTCAGAAAAATAATACTTTAATACGCCAAAATATAATACTTTAATACACCATTAACGTCTTTAATGTGTAGACAAAAGTAATTCACTCAGTATTTTTCATACTAGATGGACAACTTCTTTGGTGATGGATAAATTAGCTTCATTCTTTTGACTGTCAGTATTTTATTATTCTTTGCAGCATCTGTAAAGTGAAAAGCCTATCATCCTTGCACGATATTGTACATTTATCCAGGATTCTACCTGAACTTAAGATGATATTTATTAAAAAAATTAAACCTATTAAAAAGAGGGAAATATCCACGTATTTAAACTTACAAACAAAACTAGAAAAATGTGCCAGCACTTAATACTAGCAGTATTTGCAGTAAAAGTCAAAAATATATTATATAACAGTAAAAATTTGTTAAATCTTTTTTTGTTATATATTTCTGGGATCATATTCCAATTTTTTTAAATTTTAATATTAGTTAAAAATTTTGTACATTTACCTGGTACCAGGTATTCTGTTAGGCATTCCTCCATTCAATCTGGACAACCATCCTATGAGATAGACACTATTATTATACCAAATTTTACAAAAGAGGAAACTTATTTCTTAAGGAATCCTTTCTTGGATCATATTATATGCCACACATTGTATTGAACATTGTAAAATCACTTAATCTTAACAACTCTTTGAGGTAGGCACTTTTACTATCTTCATTTTAAAAATGAAAAAATTGGGGTTGGAAAAGTTAAATAATTTTCCCAATGTCATACAACTACTAAGTAGTACAGCAAAAGTACAAACTCAATCAGTCTGGCTCCAGACTGATTTGAACTACTGCCTTCAAGTCTTTTTCTCAAAATGTATTTTTCATTTATTATTTTCATTAAGAGGTTAAGAAACCTTTTTGAGTTCCACTTTCTTTTCTAATTTTCCCCATTCTCTCCATGAAATTTTAATAGCACGGATACATTTTTAAGTATTCTATGTCTATATGTGCCTTGTGCATAAAAGAGGAAGATTTTGTTCATAACTCAGGAAGCAATTTTTGCATCTATTGGAAAGATAGCACCCTTGTCGTGATGGTATGACTTACAAGGATGGAAAATATATTTAAACTGAGACCTCTTTGTAGTATCATCTTTAAACTCTAACAGAGAGGCCCCTTCCCTGGCTCCTACTCAGTAGAAAATCCTACTTTAGTCCTATGTCCATGTCTCTTGCCATGGGGCAAGGAAACCAAGAGACTCAGGGATGTATAATCCTATGCTCTACTTTTCTACTGAAATACAAAATCAGATAATAAGAATTTCCAGTTCAATTGGACTGGCTCCTGCTTCTACTTGGGTCATCTCCACAAGTTTAGGTCTAAATACATGGTAGCATGTGCATCTCTGGCCACAAGAGCAGTTGTTACAGGAGTCTTTAAATAGAGTTTGGATGAAGAAGCTGTGATGTCCATATATGTGTGCAACAGGTCTTCTGTGATGCACAACACAGCAGGAAGAAGAAAAGTTAATAGTAGATAGGCCAGGATATGGGTGTCAGCCTTCTTCTGGCCATTGTCAGTGCAGAATTCTAGAAAATTTAAGAATTATAAACTGGAATATGGACTTTAAGAAAGAATCTCATAGGCCAAGTGTGGTGGCTGATGCCCGTAATCCCAGCACTTTGGGAGGCCAAGCCGGGTGGATCACTTGAGGCCAGGAGTTCGAGACCAGCCTGACCAACGTGGTGAAATCCTGTCTCTACCAAAAATACAAAAATTAGCCACACATGATGGTGCACACCTGTAATCCCGGCTGCTCAGGTGGCTGAGGTATGAGAATCACTTCAGCCCGGGAAGCTGAAGTTACAGTGAGCTGTGATCGTGGCATTGCCACTCCAATCTGCATGACAGAGAGAGACCCTGTAACAACAGGAAGGAAGGAAGGAAGGGAGGAAGGAAGGGAGGGAGGGAGGGAGGAAGAGTTATAAAGAATATTTATTAAAGTAGGAGGATAGACTCCATATTATGTAAAACTTTGTTAGCCTGATTTATAAGTTTCAAATATTGTGACACAGAGTATATAGACTTTCTATTGTACTTTTATATTGGGAAAGAAGTGGTCTTACCTATCTAATTCCAGAAAACACACAATCTTAATCCTTATGCAGAATTGCTTCTTCAAATCTAAATGGAAAATGAGTGGATGAAAATAGCCAAGCACTGATTCTAGCCTTCCTATGTTAAAGGGAAGAAGCATCCTCTCCTTGATTGTATTTTATTTGCCATTTATTTGGAAAGTCTTTGTAAATTATATGTGTACACACAAAAAAAAAGATGGAATGAAAGGTAAATGTAAAGGCGAAGAATGGAAATCCAAAAACATTATATAAGAATGCACGAGGGAATCATTTTGTGAGCTTATGAGTGGTACCTTCGAGAATAGTGTCCTAAAATGGAGCCTATCTCAAAATTTCGTAGAACTATGGACTTTATTCTGTACCACTGCTTTCTCCAACTATTTGTTGGTGGTAAAGAAATTCAGTGATTTTCATTTAATAACTGTCTTTAAAGCATTGTTTATAAGATTTGGCAAGCTTTCCTGTTAATTTCTGTTATTGTAATTTAGAAGTTTCAAGAGTTTTTATAGGTTTCCTATCATGTTAACAATCTGCCTTGTTCAAAGCCTTTTGAAGTTTAAAAATTAGTATATTGTTGATCTGAAAAATGCTTCCAATTTTCAACAAAACACAACTTCAAAAAATCAATACTGTATTAGCTCTGTGCTTAGCAATGATTTATGAAGAATAGAAAGCAAACATAGCAAGAATAACCAGAGAGAATATAAAAGAAAAGACATTCATACAAGGTCAAACTTTTTGATAGAGAACTTCCAAACAAAAATCATTAAAAGTTGATATACATTCATTTTGAAAATGTTCTTTGAAATCCCTGTTTATACATGAATAAAACCAGTAGCCAAATCCTATACAGGAATCTGTGTGCTTTGGGAAAAGAAAGTGATAATATAAAAATTGCTCAGAAACTTTACATATTCTATTAAAAAGATTTCTATCTAATCATTTTAATAGCTTTTCCATTAGAACATTGTGATTTTATAAAGTTAAAATGAAGGTGCTGGTTATATCTAGCACTCTGAAAATTATTCTTAATTCTATAGAGGGAGGCCAACTGGAATATAGAGTAAGATTTTAGCTTTTTTGTCCCTAAAATCTCCTCACCAGAATGCTGCTAATGCTTCTGAATCAGCCAATTTGAAAACTAGCTAATGTTATTTACAACAATGCTAAACTGCTTGTGGATAAATGATATGCAAAGCATAATTGAGGTGATTCGTGTTACTATGCGTTATAAACATAGTATTACTATGAATATTATTTTTATTTCCTGATTATTTGCCAATGACTCAGTTTAATAAATCTTTGAGCACATAGGAGAATTTGCTAAGTCTCACTTTTGAATGGAAAATGAAATAAAAGTAAATTCACATGTGCTTGAAAAAGTACTTTAAGAACCATAGAACAATCCTTTGGAAATAGAAATAATGTCATATTGACATTAACAACATCTGACACTGCTTACATGTATTAATGGTAGATTCTAAATACAGCAATAAATGGGACATGGTCCTTACCTTTGGGGTCACAGTTTATGAAGTGACACAGAATATCAGCCCCAAATCATGAAGCCAGTTTTTCATAGGCAAATTTCTGGTTATGGGTTAGAGAATGATGTCTGGACTAAGCCTGCTGGTATGTACAATAATATATGTGTCTTTTGTGATCACACTCATTAAATATTCAAACA
The DNA here is from genome assembly GCF_028878055.3 of Symphalangus syndactylus. Taxonomy (NCBI): domain Eukaryota; kingdom Metazoa; phylum Chordata; class Mammalia; order Primates; family Hylobatidae; genus Symphalangus; species Symphalangus syndactylus. The sequence continues at coordinate 32,596,612 of NC_072428.2, read as the reverse complement.
CAATCATGGTAGTTCACATTGCATTAGTGAGCTTCAAAAGTCACTTTGGAAATAGCTTCACATTAAGATCACGGTAGTGAGATGCTGGTTATATTCTGTGATGCTTATTATTTAGTGTCAACTTGATTGGACTGAAGGATGCAAAGTGGGAAAACAGTGTTTCTTTAATTGTCCCTTTTCTTCTTTGAATAATTAATGCTTCTTGTCCACATCATTATAGCCATTCACTTCAGTATCTTTTATATTTTGAAAAAATTATTTGACAGCTTCTAGTTACCACCCATTTTCTCTGCTCCCCCTTTCGGTTATACCCTTAGAAGGTTTTCTACACTTACATTCTTAAGCTCCTCTCTTCCAGTTATCTCTCTTGAAGCTGTTTGAAATAGGACTTTAATCCTCTACTCCACAGAAACCATTTTAGTTAAAGACATACTGGAATCACAATGTGTATATAGAACACCACCACAAAGGGTTTTATCACCTGGCAGAAGGAGACTTTCATTTTCTGTCAGGTGTGCATTTAGATAGCCAGACCATTATAAAAATATATTTTTGAAAAAAATATTATTTATAGTAATGGAGTGAAAGATAACAGAGAACCTTCACAGTAGCATATGTGGCAGTAATAGGTTGGAAGCACAGCTGGTTAGGAAAGGGATTTTTCTCAAACTTGTGAATCAATCTACATACAAAGCAAACAGAAACAAGATGTTGCATACTTACTTGAAGACTTCAGATATCAATTTTTGTTATTCTTGTAAAAATGTAACATTTAATAAAGCAAACAGATATTGGGCTGTTAGGATTTTTTTTTTTTTTTTTTTTTTTTTTTTTTGCGATGGAGTCTCGCTCTTTTGCCAGGTTGGAGTGCAGTGGCATAATCCCGGCTCACTGCAACCTCCGCCTCCCGGGTTCAAGCGATCCTTCTGCCTCAGCCTCCTGAGTAGCTGAGATTACAGGCACGCGCTACCACGCCCAGCTAATTATTTTTAGTAGAGTCTGGGTTTCACCGTATTGGCCAGGATGGTCTCAATCTCTTGACCCTGTGAGCCACCCATCTTGGCCTCCCAAAGTGCTGGGATTACAGGTATGAGCCACCACGCCTGGCCTGGGCTGTTAGCATTCATATACAAAGAGAGATATTTTGTATGTATTCATACTGGTCAGAACTATCACACAAACTTTGGTATATTCATGGATATCTTAAATTTAGATAAAATTTAAATGTTATGATTTTGCAAATTGATGCCTTTGTTTTGGAAAACAATATGGAAAAACACAATTGTAGTGATACTGGTTTTACATTCTTTGATACTTATAATTTCACTTCTAAAAATTCATCATGTATAAATAATTAAACAAGGAAAATAAGAAATTACCAAGATTTCGCTGTAAGATTATTTGAGGTAGCACAAACCTTAAAAAGATAAACTAACATAGAAAAAAAAAACAAATATCTAATGAAAGGGAGATGTTGGTATAATATATGCATATGATATATAATATGGTGATGTCTATTCAGATGCAGAAGAAATATTCACACTGTAGTTTCAAAGCAGAAATAAATGATGTCACAAATAATATAATTGCAATAAAATGGAAAAAATACGAGCATTTATCTTCTCACGATATTCTTATCATTGCTTTATTTTATTTATAATTATAAAAATTCATACCATTGCATAATTGTTAGATTTGGCACTTCAATTTAAAACATTTGTAGATGACATAAAATTTTGCTTATATAGGGCTGTTTCTTGTTTGGGTGATATGCACTTTGGTAATATTTTACCTTTACGTAAATCTTCAAGACAGAATATTTAATAGTCTAAATTTGGGGCTTGAATATATGATTTGCTTTGGACAGTGGAAAGAGGCAAAATTAATAATGTACTAATTTTGAGTTTAGGTTGTAAGAGGCCCTGCATATTTCTACTTGCCAATGTATGCCTCTGCCACTGCCTTAAGAAGAGTGTGTCATGGGTAGTTCACTGGGTCCAAGAAGGGCCAGACATGTAATACAGAGCCTTCCAACCTGCCCATATACCCGAAACATGGAACAGAGCCACCTCATTGAGCCCATTAAAGATTATCCAAACTTCTTGTAAACCTAGAGAGACAAGATTAAGCTTGATGCTGAGAGCAAGCGTTGCTCCCAGCAAACTGCATATGGGTGAGTATTATAGTTTTTTTAAGCCACTGAATTTTGGGGCAGTTTGTTATCTTAAGCATTAATATAAAAATAGCTAACTGACACACATAGCTATTGTTTGCCACAGCAGGAAAGCACAAAACATAAATAAAAGTACCTAAAAGGAAAAAATAGAGTGCAGAATGAGAAGAGCCCAGTCACTCAAAATTCATCTTACATTTAACAAATGGAGCTAGGTAAAACATGTATGGATTTGAAAATGTGCCTATTGCAACTGTCTTTCTGGCTATGTTACAGACTTGTGATATCTTCCCTTTTATTGGATTTTGGAATGCAGCATGAAGCTGAACCTAAAAATGTACACCCTAGTGCTTTGTTTTTGTTTTTTAACAATAAAGGAACATGAACATATAAATTATTTGTTTTCATAAGCTTTTATTTTTTGGAGAAAAAAGAGTTAGGGTTTATTTCTAGGCAGCAAAATAATCTATAACAAGGTTAGTGAGTTTCTTTGATATGGGTTATCAGTGAAAAAGTTTTGCAGTTAGTGGAGGTGGCCATTTGAATTTCATGAAAATCTCATACAAATTATCTTTATTTTAAATGACTAATATATTAACTTTTCTTATTTTTTTTAAGACGTGGCGTCTCAGTCTGTTGCCCAGGATGGGCAATCATAGCTCACTGCAGTCTTAAACTCTGGGACTTAATTAAACCTCTCAACTTAGCCTCCAGAATTGCTAGAACTACAGGTGCACACCACTATGCCTGATAATTTTTTTTTTATTTTTAATTTTTTTGTAAAGACAAGGATCTCACATTGTTGCCTATACTGGCCATGAACTCCTTTTGCTTCAAACAATCCTCCTGCCTCAGCCTACCAAAAGGTTGGGATTATAAGAGTGAGCTACCATGCCCAACCTTTTTAACTTTTTAAAGATTTTTCTCACTGGCATAAGTATTCATTGAGTGAAAGAATGAATGACTTTATAAAATAAACTGGTGAGTGTCATCAGGGATCGCTCACCATCCAAGAACTTTGAACATAAGAGAATGGGGACAGTGAGGACCAAACTCTACAAACCAATCAATAGTTACAAAATTTTATAAAGATGGGATTTCCTTTGTTTCTCAATTGAAACTACAACTAAGACTGTCTTGGCTTTACTATAATCTTAACAAGACCTAGCCAACTCTAAATTTAGTCACCGGTCTTTGATAACCATAAACTGTGAGTGGCGGTGCATTATTTAAATGTATCTTGGCTTAAAAAAATAGACATGTTTGAAACTAAAACTCTTTGTTGTAAGATTTTTACCTTTAGATCAAATGTTATGTAACTCACTCATGATTTTGTAGGTTTTTTTAAAAAAACTTATCTTTTTAATCTTGCCAAAGGAAAGGATTATCTTGTATTTTTAGAACATCTTAACAATCCTAAGGATTATCTCACATTTTTAGGACATCTAAACAATCCTAAAGAAAGACTCTTATAAAAGCATTTGTGGAGCCAGAGCATTTTTAGAATTGCAGAGATCCATCAGTTAGCACAATGTTTTTACTCTGTTTTGAAAATAATGTACAATGTTTCTTATGATATGTCATACGTAAAAACTATCTTTGGACAACTTATGCATTTTCAAAGTTCTAATGACAGAATACCCAGAGTGGAAAAATGTCTAATAATGATTAGTCAACCTTGTAAAAATTTTTATATAAGCCTAAAGAAATCATGTCCTATTATATTTCACAAATAAAATACTTTCCTATTTACCAATAACACATTTTTCTTTTTCTCTCTTTTGTAGAAAATCTCACTAGAATTAATGGCATTTGTCCTCTTCATATAGTTAATGGATGTTCACACTATTAAGATCTTTAGTAAGTTTTTTGTTTGTTCTAAATATTATACCATGCAATTATACTTGCATTTTCATTCTACTTCTATTACTTTTAGCAACTCAGTGAGTTTCTTAATGTGATACAATGTTATAAGTGTGATTTTATAGTACTTAATAAAATAGGGATTTTATTGACATACTCTTTTCAATGTAAACAATTTTTCTTTATTAGTGTATTATACTATATTATGTTGTTTTCCTCATTGTAAAAGAAATGTACGTTCCTAATAGGATGTAATAAAGAAAAGGATTCATTCATTATTCTACTCAACTACTCTATTTTGAAATATTATAAATATGCATATAATCATTGCATTCAAAATTTCTTATACAAAATTGGATTGATATTCTTTATAAACTCTGAGTTTATAAAGAGTAATAGAAAATGACTTCAGGATGGAGTTATTCTGAAATTTGTTAAATATTTGAAGCCACTGTGTTAGTCCATTTTCATGCTGCTATGAAGAAATACCCGAGAATGGGTAATTTATAAAGAAAAGAGGTTTAATTGACTCACAGTTTCACATGGCTGGGAGACCTGAGGAAACTTGAAATCATGGCAGAAGGGGAAGCAGACACCTTCTTCATAAGGTGGCAGGAGAGAGAAAGAGTGTGTGAAGGAGGGACTGTGAAACATGTATAAAACCATCACATCTCATGAGAACTTACTATCATGAGAACAGCATGAAGAAAACCAACCCCATGATCCAATTACCTCCCACTTTGTCCTTCCCTTGGTACTGGGGATTATGACGATTACAATACAAGATAAGATTTGGATAGGGACACTACCAAACCATACTGGTCACTAATATGGATTGTTTCAAAAAATTTTATTTTTGAAGCTTGAAGTTCCAGAGAGTACAACAGTATGATGCAGAACAAAAAGTGCTGAACGTAAGCAGATGCCATTTTGAGTAGTACAAGAAGTACATGTTGTTTATGCCTGCACACTGGGCCAAGGGCATTTTCTGTAGTGGCAGATAGAGATGTGAAAACTGCTCAGCAGTCTCTTAATGGGGTTCAATGAAAGCAGATATTCCACACCTTCATGGTCTCCAAAAACAGTATCTACAAAATTACTCAGGAATTTAAGCTTTAAAAGGCTTCCAGGAGACACCTTAGACATAAAAGCAGGCCTAGGTACTAGGCTGGTCACTCTGTACCTATTGAGAGAAACTAGAGACTAAAATGATGTGTTTCCCATGAATCATATCTCCCCTTGCCTGCCCTTCTTCTTCTTGTCTTCCTTGTTTGTGGTAGAAAAGAGATGGTTCTGTGGAAATAAACAAAGACAAAACCCAAAGAAACAAACAAACACAAAAACCAATCAGATGAATTTAGCTCTCAGGCCATCTTTGCAAATATCTGATATAACAAAGAAACTATGTGCAATCCATATTGCAGATGTGGCTAGCCCACACCTAAGGCATAGATTAAACTCACCTTGTACCCTCATTCCTTGATTTCTGGGCAGTTCAGGGACTTAACCTAAAAATTTCTATGAATTCCCAAATGTTCACATTCTTAAAATTACCTCTACCTCTAAATTAGTTAAGTTGAGTCATGGTCTCATTCTCTCTATTCATTTAAGAATTTGTTCCACAACAAATTTGTTTGCCAACAACAACAACAACAACAACAAAATCTTTTGTTGGATTATTTGTTGCAAATAACAGATAACTCAACAAATTATGGCGTCACAAATGGATGTTGTTTTCCTTACATTATAAGAAATTCAATGATATAAGCCCAAAGCTGGTAGCAGTTGCCATAGGCAAGACAGACTCTTTGATAATTAGTTTGTTATTTTTGATATACAGGTTTTTCTCATCATGGTTATCTCCTCATGTCACAAGTTTTCTGGTACACATTCAGATTTACACTCTATCCAGGCAGAAGCAAACAGAAAGGCAGAAGCTAGAAGGCATGCCAGTGGATTTTGTCCTTTCAAAGGGACATTCTAGCAAGTTTCAACCAACAGCTTATATTGCACCTCTTTGGAAGGATTATTTTAATAATGTGGAATCTAAGCTAGTACGTGCAGGAGGGAGAGGTCTTCCCGAAGATGGCCAACTATAAGCAGCACTGTTTAAACGCTCCCATCTAGAAAACCCATAGTAAGCATGTGATTCTTTCACCAGAAACCAAGGTTCTCTCATCAAAATTGACTAGAAGGCTGGCGTGACCCATGGAGAGAAGGAAGAGTTGTGTGGTGCAGCGGCTCACCTGCGAGCCACACAGGGAAGGGGAACCTCCTGCACCCAGCCAAGGGAGGCGGTGAGGGAGCACAACCCAGTCTGGATAACTGTGTTTTTTTCACAGAACTGTGCAACCACAGATCGGAAGATCCCACTTGTAAACCCACACCACTGGGGCCTAGCGTCCCAACCCTGGAACATGCAGATTCTTAAAGCCTCTCAGCTGGAATCTGCTTAAGCCTACAGAACTCCTGGGGGAGGGGCGACAGCACCAGCTGCAGCTGTCTGCTCTCTAAGCCCTTAGAGGTCCTTGAGGGAGGGGCAGCAGCCAGCACTGGGACTTGCAACTGCCTAACACACTAAGTTCCCTGGGTGGGGGAAGGGTGGCACCCATCTCTATAGCTCCAGTCTGCGCTTTTCCCCTGCTGGAGTCAGGGAGGCTGGATGGCTTGGTACCAAGACTTGTCCCCCATAGCCCAACACACAGGCTGCGGCAGTCTGTGGCCAGAGTGCCTCTTCGGGCCTGAACTTGACTCATCCTTTCTCACTGGGTGGGGCTTCCCTAAAGGATCTCCAATAACACCAGCCAGAGGCTCAGGGACAGAATTTGGATCTCCCTGGGCCTGAGCCCCCAGTGAGAGGGGTGGCCACAGTCTCTGTGAACCAACAGACTTAGCCTCTCCTCCTGGTAGTTCTGAGGAATTCAGGCAACCCAGACAAGTGGGTTTCCCCCCAGTAAAACGTACCCTCTCCACCAAGCGACAAAGTGCTTTGTTAAATAGGTCGTCCTCCCCATGCCACCCAACTGAGTGAGACCCTCCAATAGGGATTGTTAGACACCCTATACAAGAGCAATCCTACTGGCATCAGGTTGGTGCCCCTTGAGGTAGGAGGTCCTAGAAGAAGGAGCAGGCACCCATCTTTGCTGCTCTCCAGCCTCCTTGAGTAACATCTCCAGGCACAGGAGTGAATCAGATGAACGGGGCCTGAAGTGAACTCCCAGCAAACTGCAGCTGTCCCACAAAAGAGGGATCTGACTATTGAAAAACAAACAAGCAGAAAGTGACAACAACAACATCATCAACAACAACAAAAGGCCCCCAAAAAACTCCATCCAAGAGTCAGTAGCCTCAAAGACCAAAACTAGAGAAACTCATGGAAATGAGAAAGAATCAGTGAAAAAAATGTTGAAAATCCAAAGGCCAGAGTGCCTCTTCTCCTCCAAATGATCGCAACGTCTTGCCATCAAGGGTGCAGAACTGGATGGAGGATCAGATGGACAAATTGACAGAAGTAGGCTTCAGATGAGTAATAAAAAACTATGATGAGCTAAAGGAGCATGTTCTAACCCAATGCAAGGAAGCTAAGAACCTTGATAAAAGGTTAGAGGAATTGCTAACTAGATTAACGAGTTGAGAGAGAAACATAAATGACATGATGGAGCTGAAAAACACTGCACGAGAACTTCATGAAACATACACAAGTATCAACACCGGAAATGATCAAGCAGAAGAAAAGATATCAGAGTTTGAAGAGCACCTTACTGAAATAAGGAATGCAGAAGTGAATAGAGAAAAAAGAATAAAAATGAGTGAAAAAAGCCGCCAAGTAATATGGGATTTCATAAAAAGATCGAACCTATAATTGATTGGAGTACCAAAGAAGATGAGGAGAATAGAAACAAGCTGGAAAATGCACTTAAGCATATTATCCAGGAGAACTTCTCCAACCTAGCAAGACAGGCCAACATGCAAATTCAGGAAATACAGAGAATACCATTAAGATACTCCACAAGAAGATCAACCCCAAGACACATAATTATCAGATTCCCCAAGGTCAAAATGAAGGAAAAACTGTTAAGTGCAGCCAGAGAGAAAGGCCAGCTCATATACAAAGGGAAGTCCATCAGAATAACCATGGACCTCTCAGCAGAAACTCCACAAGCCAGAAAAGATTGGGGGCCAATATTCAACATTCTTAAAAAAAGAATTTTCAACCCAGAATGTCATATCCAGCCAAATTAAGCTTCATAAGCAAATGAAAAATAAAATCCTTTCCAGACAAGCAAATGCTGAGGGATTTTGTTAGTACCAGCCTTGCCCTGCAAGAGCTCCTAAAAGAAGCATTAAATATGGAAAGAAAAAAATGGTTCCAGCCACTGCAAAAACACACCAAAATAAAAACACCAATGACACTATGAAGAAACTGCATCAACTAGTGTGCAAAATAACCAAATAGCATCATGATGACAAGATCAAATTCAAACATAATAATACTAACCTTAAATGTAAATGGACTAAATGCCCCAATTAAAAGACACAGACTGGCAAATTGCATAAAGAGTCAAGACCTATTGGTGTGCTGTATGCAGGAGACACACCTTATGTGCAAATACACACACACTCAAAATAAAGTGATGGAGGAAGATCTACCAAGCAAATGGAAAACAAAAAAAAAGCAGGGGTTGCAATCCTAGTCTCTGATAAAACAGACTTTAAACCAACAAAGATCAAAAGAGACAAATAAGGCCATTACATAATGGTAAAGGGAACAATTCAACAAGAAGAGCTAACTATTCTGAACATATAGGAACCTAATAAGGAGCACCCAGCTTCATAAAACAAGTAATGTAATTTTTGTAGAGACCTACAAAGAGACTTAGACTCTCACACAATAATAGCAGGAGATCTTAACACCACACTCTCAGTATTAGACAAATCAATGGCACAGAAAATTAACAAGGATATTCAGGACTTGAACTCAGCTCTGGATCAAGTGGATCTAGTAGACATTTATAGAACCCTCTACCCCAAATCAACAGAATATACATACTTCTCAGTGCCACATGGCACTTATTCTAAAATCGACCACATAATTGGAAGTAGAACACTCCTCAGCAAATGGAAAAGAATGGAAATCATAACAAACAGTCTCTCGGACCACAGTGCAACCAAATTAGAACTCATGACTAAGAAACTCATTCAAGGCCAGGCGTGGTGGCTCATGCCTGTAATCCCAGCACTTTGGGAGGCCAAGGCGGGTGGATCACAAGGTCAGGAGATCGAGACCATCCCGGCTAACATAGTGAAACCCCGTCTCTCCTAAAAATACAAAAAATTAGCTGGGCATGACAGCATGTGCCTGTAGTCCCACTTACTCCAGAGGCTGAGGCAGGAGAATGGCATGAACCCAGGAGGCAGAGCTTGCAGTGAGCTGAGATAGCACCACTGCACTCCAGCCTGGGTGACAGAGTGAGACTCAGTCTCAAAAAAAAAAAAAAAAAAAAAAAAAACTCATTCAAAACCACACAATTTCATGGAAATTTAACAACCTGCTCCCAAATGACTCCTGGGTAAATAATGAAATTAAGGCAGAAATCAAGAAGTTCTTTGAAACCAATGAGAAGAAAGACATAACATATCAGGATCTCTGGGACACAGCTAAAGCAGTCTTAAGAGTGAAATTTATAACACTAAATGCCCACATCAGAAAATTAGAAAGACCTCAAATCGATGCCCTAACATCACAATTAAAACAGCTAGAGGCAAGAGTAAACTAATCCAAAAGCTATCAGAAGACAAGAAATTACTAAGATGAGAGCAGAACTGAAGGAGATGGAGACATGAAAAACCCTTCAAAAAATCAATGAATCCAGGAGTTGGTTGTTTGAAAAGATTAACAAAATACATAGACCACTACACAAACTAATAAAGAAGAAAAGAGGGGAGAATCAAATAGACACAATAAAAATGATAAAGGAGATATCACTACTAACTTCACAGAAATACAAACTACCATCAGAGAATACTATAAACACCTCTACACAAATAAACTAGAAAATCTAGAAGAAATGGATAAATTCCTGGATGCATACACCCTACCAAGACTAAACCAGAAAGAAGTTGAATCCCTGAATAGACAAATAACAAGCTCTGAAATTGAGGCAGTAATTAATAGTTTACCAAATATAAAAAGTCCAGGACCAGATGGATTCATGGCTGAATTCTACCAGAAATACAAAGAGGAGCAGGTATCATTCCTTCTAAAACTATTCCAAACAATTGAAAAGGAGGGACTCCATCCTAACTCATTTTAAAAAGTCAGCAACATCTTGATACCAAAACCTGGCAAAGACACAACAAATAAAGGAAACTTCAGGCCAATATCCCTGACTCACATCAACGCAAAAATCCTTAATAGAATACTGGCAAATTGAATCAAGCAGCACACAGAGAAACTTATCCATCACAGTAAAGTAGGCTTCATCCCTAGGATGCAAGGCTGGTTCAACATATGGAAATCAACTAACATAATCCATCACATAAACAGAACCAAAGACAAAAAACACGTGATTATCTCAGTAGATGCAGAAAAGGCCTTTGATAAAACTCAACATCCCTTCATGTTAAAAACTCTCAATAAACTAGGTATTGATGGAAGATATGTCAAAATCATAAGAGCTATTTATGACAAACCCACAGCCAATATCATATTGAATGGAGAAAAGCTGGAAGCTTTTTCTTTGAAAACTGGTACTTGACAAGGATGCCCTCTCTAACTACTCCTATTCAACCTATTATTGGAAGTTCTGACCATGGCAACAAGACAAAAGAAAGGAATAAAGGGTATTCAAATATGAAGAGAGGAAGCCAAGTTGTCTCTGCAGACAACATGATTTTATATTTAGAAAACCCCATCCTCTAAGCCCAAAAACTTTTTGAACTGATAAGCAAATTCAGCACAGTCTCAAGATACAAAATCAATGGGCAAAAATCACAAGTTTTCCTTTACACAAACAACAGGCAAACAGAGAACCAAATCATGAATGAACTCCCATTTACAATTTCTACAAAGATGATAAAATACCTAGGAATACAACTAACAAAGGATGTGAAGGACCTCCTCAAGAAGAAGCATAAACCACTGCTTATGGAAATAAGAAAGGGTACAAATAAATGGAAAAACATTCCCTCCTCATGGATAGGAAAAATCAATATTGTAAAAATGGCCATACTGCCCAAAGTAATTTATAGATTCAATGCTATTCCTATCAAACTACCATAAATATTCTTCACAGAATTAGAAAAAAACTATTTTAAATTTTATATGGGATCAATGAAGACCCCACAGAGCCAAGACAATCCTAAGCAAAAAGAACAAAGCTGGAGGCATCACACCATCTGACTTCAAACTATACTACAAGGCTTCAATAACCAAAATAGCATGGTACTGGTACCAAAACAGACATATAGACCAATGGAGCAGAAGAGTCCTCATAAATAACACCACTCATCTACAACCATCTGATCTTCTACAAACCTGACAAAAACAAGCAATGGGGAAAGGATCCCCTATTTAGTAAATGATGCTGGGAAAACTGGCTAGCCATATGCAGAAAACTTAAACTGGACTTCTTCTTTACACTTTATACAAAAATTAACTCAAGATGGAATAAAGACTTAGTTGTAAAACTCTAAACCACAAAAATCCTAGAAGAAAACTGAAGCAATACCATTCAGGACATAGGCATGGTGTCCTGAATGTCCAACATAGGCATGATGACAAAAACACCAAAAGCAATTGCAACAAATGCCAAAATTGACAAATGGGATATAATTAAACTAAAGAGCTTCTGAACAGGAAAAGATAATATCATCAGAGTGAACAGGCAACCTACACAATGGGAGAAATTTTTTGCAATCTATCCATCTGACCAAGGTCTAATATCCAGAATTTACAAGGAACTTAAACATATTTACAAGAAAAAATACAACCCCATCAAAAAGTGGGCAAAGAATATGAACAGACCCTTGTCAAAATAAAACATTTATGTGGCCAACAAACATGAAAAAGCTCAGCACCACTGATCATCAGAGAAATGCAAATCAAAACTACAATGAGATACCAACTCACACCAGTCAGAATGGTGATCGTTGAAATGTCGGGAAACAATAGATGTTGGCAAGGCTGTGGAGAATGGGAACTAGGAATGCTTTTACATTGTTGGTGGGAATGTAAATCATGTAAATCGGTTCAACCTTTGTGGAAGTCAGTATGGCAATTCTTCAAGGATCTAGAACCAGAACTACCATTTGACACAGCAATCCCATTACTGGGTATATACCCAAAGGAATATAAATCATTTTACTACAAAGACACATGCACATGTATGTTTACTGCAGTGCTATTTACAATAGCAATGACACATAACCACCCCAAATTCCCAGAAATTATAGACTGGATAAAGAAAATGTGGTACATATACATGATGGAATACTATGCAGCCATAAAAAGGAATGAGATCATGTTCTTTGCAGGGACATGAATGAAGCTGGAAGCCATCATCCTCAGCAAACTAACACAGGAACAGAAAACCAACACATCATGTCCTCACTCATAAGTAGGAGTTGAACGTTGAGAACACATGGACACAGAGAGGGGAACAACACACGCTAGGACCTGTTGGGGGGTGGGGTTGAGGGGAGGGAACTTACAGGACAGGTCAATAGATGCAGGAAACCACCATGGCACATGTGTACCTATGTTACAAACCTATACGCTCTGCATATGTATCCCATTTTTTTTTAGAAGAAATATAGAAAGAAAAAAAGACAGTAGCTGAAAATCTACTAAAAATACTCAGTAACTAAGAAAGGAAAAGACATGAAAGCAGGTAATCTGCTCTTGGAGTCAGAAGAAAGTTTAAGTAACAATTGCTTCCTAAGAGCTTAAGTATTTAAAAGAAAAATTAGGCCCTTTGTATTCAAATGATCCTTACTGTGTTTCTTACCAGATATTCTACCATTGCTTTGCCAGTAGCGCTGTATTCTCTCCTAGAAGAGACATGCCAATTACCTGGCAGATGGGCAGTGCAGCTAGGAGCTGGGAGTTGGAAGTGCTTGTCAATAAGGTCTCCTTCCAACAATAGCCCAAGGTGATGATTTCAGAGTCTAGGATACCCTACATTTTATAGCTACCTCAAATAAATAAGCTGCTAAGACAACTTCCAGTGATCTTTAAATAAAGGGGCAGTGTCACATATTTTACTTCTTTTATAAGCCAGCAGTCAAGTAGAAAATGTCAAGAGTCCCAAAGATAGTGAAATAGAATCAACTATGACAGTTAAGTCTTCGATATCCGAGAGTTTTTTTCTTTCTTTTTTGGGAGGAGGGACACCTTATATTGCCTTCTGTGTTGAAAACCTGAAATCATACATATGTAATAACCAGTATATAAAAACTATTTTTTTAGATACAGAAGTTATGTAGTTGAATACTATGTGAAGCATATTTAAATTAGCCATGCTAATCCTTATGATTAGGGTGCAGTGCAGTCTTTCTGCACATTGATTTACTGTAGCTCACCCAAGTTAATACATAGAATATAAATGCTTCCCATCTTTGAAGAAAGGTGCTGGCTACCCTTGGAAAGCAGCTATAACTAAAGGTCTGGGGACAAAACGTGTTTCTGATTATTTTTTCCAGCACCTCTGCCCCCGTGACTGCCAGCTGTAATCACGTTATTATGGAACGTGCCTCCTGGAAAACTTCTGGGGATTTTATTCCATAGTCTCATCTATTGCCATGTTTTTATTTTCTTTAGAAAGTAATTCTAGAAATATATCAACTTAGTTTTCAGTTTTATTAGCTGGTTGCTTCATGTCTGCATTGTTGTTATGTGCTGAAAATCCTAATAAAAATTCTCTATGGCTAATATAACTTGGCTTATGACAGAAAATTCTGTGTGCAACCAGGAGGAAATTCTGCATTCGGACTGGGGCAAAGAAATGGTGTGTGCAAATGAGCATATGTATGCAGAAACACTTACACTAAATGCCATTTATTTTATCATGCACATCCACATCCTCTTTTCACCCTTCTCCACTTGCACTTTGTTCTGAGAGGATGATCTATATTAACTGTAACAATCTCCAATGCCTTCTGGCTTCTGTTTGATTTGGCCAATAGGAAGCCCCAGTAGAGGTTTAGAAAAGTGAAGGTGCATGAGTTTATGGTGCTTATTCCCCCTGGCTCTCTAGTTTCAAGTGGGCTCTGTGCATCAATGAAAGATCTCTGGTGTTGTCAAGATGACCTCTATACAACTCTCTGAGTAAATCAATGTTTATATGTATGTGGGTGTAATTGCTCAGCTTTGACTTCGTAGCTTAAATACAGTAACCCAAAGTAGTACTTGAGTGAGAAAAAAATACAAACACAAAAGAATAGGAAGCGTAATAGTGCATGAAATCAGTAGCCTAAATGGTGAAATGTAAGTTCTACAAATCTTTGATGTGCTGTTACAACAGCTTTAATTATTTTCTCATAATATAAAACAAAATATCTTCTTGTAGTAAGACCTAGCACTATTATATTAGTTTGTTTCTTGCAAATTATAACACCTAATACTAGATAACTGAGTTGGCATTCTAATTTTCTACCTTTTTTCTCCTCACTTTATTGGATTCAGCAAATAAATGATCTTTCTAAAATCCCTTTGATCATGCATCTTCCTTTCTAATTTACCTTTATTAATTGATTTATGTCTACTCAGCGTAGTGAGATTTCTTTGTCTTTCACATAAACCTATCTTCAAGTTGACTATCACATGTACTTTACAACTCTATTTTATAAAATTTCATGTGGGGAATCTATTCTAATCAAGTGATTTACTTATTTCTCAATATACTATGGAAAACATATCCCTTGATTTTGCTCATAATGTTTCTGAAATTCATTCTCTTCCATCTGAACAAGAATGTTCTGTTATATAAATCTGATGTGGTTATTTAACTATACATGTGCTATTTTCTTTTTCATTGAAGTTTCAATTTCTAGAGGGAAAGAACAAGCTGATGAGAAAAGAGTTTTACTTTTCAGTTTGATTTGATAGAGAAGAAACAGTTTAAAAGTCATCTCATCTCTTACATACCGTGAAGGGGTCATAGATGTTTGATAGCTCGTCTGGAAGTGACCTAAACCCATTAAGCCATTCATGTCTACAATAGGTGTGTGTTTCATTTCTATCACGTACTAGACATAATGCAATATATACAGCAAACAAGGCTGGTTGTTCAGGGGAGGGATGAAGGTACATCAACCCCTAAATACGTGGTTTGGCTACTCTGATTCTGAGAGCCCAGGCTAGCCAAAACAGGGAGCCCGATTGAAAATATTATACTTATTTTCCTGATTTTGGGATGTACAGAGGAAACAACTATGGGATTCAGCACAGTGTTACCATCCTAACCACCTTCAAGTGGAAAAAAATATATAGCAATTCTGGGGGAAAAAAAAATGTCCTTATTTGTTTTGTCAGAATTTATTTGTAAAAGGATAATTATGTTTATATTGAATATATACAATTTACATTGAATTTTTATTTATACTGAATATATATTAGTTACATTTATGTGGAAAGCCTTAGATCAAATATTGTATTCTCTTGGCTGAGAATTTGATGTGAAAGGCATTTAAGTGTCTATAAAACAGTTAATTTGCAAAAAATAAAAAAAATTGAAAAGGAGAAATGGACATAGGACAAGACAAAAACTATGTAAAGATCTTCAAGTGTTTGAGAGTCAGAGAAGTGGGAGCTGGTTACAAACAATAGGATTTTTGTTTATTTATTTATTTATTTTGAGATGGAGTCTCACTCTGTTGCCCAGGCTGGAGTGCAGTGGTACGATCTCGGCTCACTGCAGGCTCTGCCTCCGCCTCCCAGGTTCACACCATTCTCCTGCCTCAGCCTCCAGAGTAGCTGGGACTACAGACGCCCGCCATGTTGCCCGGCTAATTTTTTGTATTTTTAGTAGAGACGGGGTTTCACTGTGTTAGCCAGGATGGTCTTGATCTTCTGACCTCGTGATCCACCCGCCTTGGCCTCCCAAAGTGCTGGGATTACAGGCGTGAGCCACCGCACCCAGCCAAGAATAGGATTCTTAAGATGGCATGAGGTCTCAAAATTTATTTATTGCCACTGAAAAGCTACAATAGGGAGGGAGGAGTAGGGAAAAAGAGTATCTCACATTGCATGACAATTTCCCAGTTGCAAGTGTGAAAGAGGTCAGAGGAGTTCCTTTATGAAAATCAATCCATTAAAGAGTGGAAATAGGGGCCAGGCATGGTGGCTCACGCTTGTAATCCCAGCAATTTGGGAGGCCAAGGCGGGTGGATCACTTGAGGCCAAGTGTTGGAGATCAACTTGGCCAACATGGTGAAACACCATGTCTACTAAAAATACAAAAATTAGCCAGGCATGGTCGTGCACACTTGTCATCCCACTACTTAGGAGGCTGAGGCAGGAGAATCTCTTGCACCAAGATATGGAGGCTGCAGTGTGCCAAGATCTCACCACTGCACTCCAGCCTGGGCAACAAAGTGAGACCGTCTCAAAAAAAAGTGAAATAGTGGAAACAAACAATTATTAAGAGAGCCATATCAAAGTCACCTACTTATGGACCTAGGGTTGCCCAACCTCAAGCATCACAAAGGTTCTGGTTTTTGGGAAAGAAGAAATTCCCTCCTTTAAGGGTTCTCATTAATATCCTGGGAATTTTACAATGCTATTCATAGACCAGAGACAATAAGTAATTGATAAAATTTTGTGTTAAAAAATAATCTCATGCTTGATAATTAAAAATAATCTCATGCTTGATAATTAAATCTTTTATAACCAAGTATTGCATTTTCTTTGCTTTGGTGATATGGAGATCTGGCTCTAGAAATCTGGCTTCTTGGGATTTGTAGTTTTCTCACCGCAGTAATATATGGATGATAAAATTACCTAAAGAATACGGTTTCTTTCCGTTGATTCCTGGATAGAATCAGGAGCACAGCCCATGCTTCTTTACTACAAACACTAGAAAGGCTCAATTTATCTAAGACAATGGTTTTAAAGCCAGGCACTGAGGATCCCCAAGGCGGGCAGTGCGATGTGTCAGCTAAGACATGGCTTGGTGTCAGGCAAGCCCCACGCTAGCCGTGCATTGTCAATTGCTGGTTATGTGAACCTCGACAAGTTAGTGAAGCCTCAAGATTCTCAGATGCCTTATAGTTGAAATTATAAAAACAATGATTATACCAATATTCCAACAATTAAATAAGAAAATTGAGGCAAAACAGTAAACACAGAACATGGTACATATTCAAGTTAGAAAAACTGTAGTTATTAGCGGGCATAGTGGCTTATGCTTGTAATCCCAGCACTTTGGGAGTCAGAGGCAGGTGGATCACCTGAGGTCAAGAGTTTGCGACCAGACTGACCAACATGGTGAAACCCCTTCTCTACTAAATACCAAAAACTGGCTGCACTGGGTGACGCATACCTGTAACCCTAGCTACTCAGGAGGCTGAGGCAGAAGAATCACTTGAAGCTGGGAGGCAGAGGTTGCAGCGAGCTGAGATTGTGCCATTGCACTCCAGCCTGTGTGACAGGGAGAGATTCCGTCTCAAATTAAAAAAAAAAAAAAAAAAAAAAAGAAAAAGAAAAATTGTGGTTATATTGTAGTTATGATTTCTTGAGTGTGCCTGAAAAAGACAGTTGAAACTAAGTGAGCCAGGCTCCAAATCCATACATTACTTCAACAAAAGCAGCATTGATTTTTTCTTGTTTATATATTGAACTTTTAGATAAAGGTTAATTTGAAGAAAGAGTTCAACATTTTTTTAAAAGGTATTCTAAACAAGACTGGAGGGGAAGAATAGTAACCAAACAATTATCCTATTCCAGATACTATTGTAAAGAATTTGCACCTGCGAATCCATTTAATCTTTATAGCAACACTTTGAAGTGGATACTAGTATTGCTACTTTACATTAGAGGAAAATGAGACACAGAGAAGCTAAGTAATTGACTAAGGCTACACAGATAATTACTGGAAGAGACAGGACTGAATACCAGCAGACAAGCTCCAGAAGCTGCTAACATATGCTATTTTTCTAAGTATTAGCCTTTTTCAAATTAACCCAAAATATCTCTTTCCCCTTGATTTGTAAAGGGGAAAATTACAGAATTCACTGCAGCATTATGCAAAATACATTAATGGACTCACAGTGAAAGACTCCTCAAAAAAACACCTGGACAGGAGCAAACTGTAGGAGCCATGAGAATTTGCAGAAGCCTAACTTTATGTAGAAGAACTATAGAATATTCTTATACACAGAAACATTTATGTGATTTGAAATAAAACAGAGCTGGTATCAAAATATAATTATAATCAATGGGCTGTGTACTGTTTTAAGATTATCTCAGCAAAAAAATGATAGAAGCTTAACTTCTTACTAGCTTAAGCATTAAGAGATTAAGTTACTGAGATGCCTTGAAAAGTTTAAGGAAGGAATAATAGAATAGCCTAGGCCTAAAGACTGCAGGGACTGACACGAGGTAGTCATCATCTACAAAACTCTCTTTTCTTTATATTTTTCATTCTCTTACCTTCCCCCGCAAATGGCATTCTCTCATGGCTCAGGCAGGACTACCTTCCACTCTAGGACTGCACCCTTAAACTCTTGACTAAAGTTAAAGATAGAGTTTTCACTACTAGCTCTAGCAAAAATCAAGAGAAGCAACAGTAATTGTAGCACCTTGAATCTCTTTACCCTCTGTAGCCAACTGTCCAATCACTGCTACCATAAGTGTTTACTCTGTTTACTCCTTTTTTCAGAAAGGAGAGTTTGTGACAGGGAAATAAAAATTATGAGGATTGTGCCAAGTAAAATTAATATCTAACATGAGGTCTTATATTTGCATGTGAAAAATTAAAAAACTCTATCCAACTCACAGGTTTATGATAAGATCCACAATAAAAATAAATGAAATAATTAACAAAGAGCAATTGGAACCCTACAGAGGCTGAATAACAATTAGTTTATCATCCTTCTTACTCCTTTCTCCTTGCCCTGGACAGCTGCTGTTCAAGACAAGGAGTAATTAGATAAGAAAAATAGGGAAGACAGGGGAGGACTTGCTATTTTACTTCTTCTCTACCAACATTTGCTGTCCTATGTTCTAAACATTTAGCAACCCAAGCATGAAAGTGGCAATGGGCCTGGATGCATCTTCTCTGTGGAGGTTTATTTTATACTTTTTAAAAATTATATACTTTAAGTTCTGGGGTACATGTACAGAACGTGCAGGTTTGTTACATAGGTATACATGTGTCATGGTGGTTTGCTGCACCTATCAACCCATTATCTGCATTAGGTATTTCTCCTAACGCTATCCCTCCCCTTGCCCCCTACCCTCCAACAGGCCCCAGTGTGTGATGTTCCCCACCCTGTGTCCATGTGTTCTCATTGTTCAACTTCCACTTATGAGTGAGAACATGTGGTGTTTGGTTTTCTGTTCTTAAGTTAGTTTGCTGAGAATGATGGTTTCCAGCTTCATCCATGTCCCTTCAAAGGACATGAACTCGTCCCTTTTTATGACTGCATAGAATTCCATGGTGTATATGTGCCACATTTTCTTTATCCAGTCTATCATTGATGGGCATTTGGTTGGTTCCAAGTCTTTGCTATTGTGAACAGTGCTGCAATAAACATATATGTGCATATGTCTTTATAGTAGAATGATTTATCATCCTTTGGGTATATACCCAGTAATGAGATTGCTGGGTCAAATGGTATTTCTGGTTCTAAATCCTTGAGGAATCACCACACTGTCTTCCACAATGGTTGAACTAATTTACACTCCCACCAACAGTATGAAAGCATTCCTATTTCTCCACATCCTCACCAGCATCTGTTGTTTCCTGACTTTTTAATGATAACCATTCTAACTGGGATGACATGGTATCTCATCATAATTTTGATTGGCATTTCTCTAATGACCAGTGCTGATGAGCTTTTTTTCATATGTTTTTTGGCCACATAAATGTCTTCTGGCAGGGCACGGTGGCTCACACCTGTAATCCCACAACTTTGGGAGGCCAAGATGGGCAGATCACAAGGTCAGGAGATCGAGATCATCCTGGCTAACACGGTGAAATCCCGTCTCTATTAAAAATACAAAAAAATTAGCCGAGCATGTTGGCGGGTACCTGTAGTCCCAGCTGCTCGGGAGGCTGAGGCAGGAGAGTGAATCCAGGAGGCGGAGCTTACAGTGAGCCAAGATCGCACCACTGCACTCCAGCCTGGGGGACGAAGCGAGACTCCATCTCAAAAAAAAAAAAAGTCTTTTGAGAAGCATCTGTTCATATCCTTCACCCACTTTTTGATGGGGTTTTTTTTCTTGTAAATTTGTTTAAGTTCTTTGTAGATTCTTGATATTAGCCCTTTGTCAGATGGATAGATTGCAAAGATTTTCTCCCATTCTGTAGGTTACCTGTTCACTCTGATGCTAGTTTCTTTTGCTGTGCAGAATCTCTTTAGTTTAATCAGATCCCATTTGTCAATTTTGGCTTCTGTTGCCATTGCTTTTGGTGTTTTAGTCATGAAGTCTTTGCCCATGCCTATGTCCTGAATGGTACTGCCTAGGTTTTCTTCCAGGGTTTTTAAGGTTATAGGTCTTATGTTTAAGTCTTTAATCCATCCTGAGTTAATTTTTGTATAAGGTATAAGGAAGGGATCCAGTTTCAGTTTTCTGCATACGGCTAGCCGGATTTCTGAACACCCTTTATTAGATAGGGAATCCTTTCCCTATTGCTTGTTTTTGTCAGGTTTGTCAAAGATCAGATGGTTGTAGCTGTTTGCAGATGACATGATTGTATATTTAGAAAACTCCATAGTCTCAGCCCCAAATCTCCTTAAGCTGATAAGCAACTTCAGCAGTCTCACGATACAAAATCAATGTGCAAAAATCACAAGGATTCCTATATACCAATAATAGAAAAAGAGGTACCCAAATCATGAGTGAAATTCCAGTTGCTACAAAGAGAATTAAATAGCTATGAATACAGCATACAAGGGATGTGAAGGACCTCTTCAAGGAGAACTACAAACCACTGCTCGGGAAATAAGAGAGAACACAAACAAATGGAAAAACATTCAGTGCCCACGCATAGGAGGGATCAATATCGTGAAAATAACCAAAGTACTTTATAGATTCAATGCTATCCCCATCAAACTACTATTGACTTTCTTCACAGAATTAGAAAAAAGTATTTTAAATTTCATATGGAACCAAAAAAATGCCCGTATAGCCGAGATACTTCTAAGCAAAAAGAACAAAGCTAGAGGCATCATGCTACCTGACTTCAAACTATGCTACAAGCCTACAGTAACCATAACAGCATGGTACTGGTACCAAAACAGATATATAGACCAATGTAACAGAACAGAGACCTCAGAAATAACACCACACATCTATTTCATGCTTTCTACCTGTTTTACTAGCATTTTACATTTTGCTCCATTATGGTTACATCACAATGAATTATACAGCTATTTGTTTACATATCTTTCTCCCGCAGGAGACTGTTAGATTATAGTAACCACATTTCATTTATACATTAATCTCTACATGGTAAGTGCTCAAAGATAAAAAATGATTACTATGGTTATGGAGTTTATCCCGTGATTATCTCTTTATTGTATTGTTTATAACAAGTGAATAATTATTACCATAATTTTAAAAGTGATATGTGTCATTAATCCATCCTGGCTAACATGGTGAAACCCTGTCTGTACTAAAAATACACACACACAAAAAAAATTAGCCAGGTGTGGTGGCGGGCACCTGTAGTCCCAGCTACTCGGGAGGCTGAGGCAGGAGATGGAGTGAACCCAGGAGGCAGAGCTTGCAGTGAGCCAAGATCACACCGCTGCACTCTAGCCTGGGCAACAGAGTGAAACTCTGTCTCAAAATAAATAAATAAATAAATAAATAAATAAATAATGATATGTGTCATTAAGAAGTTACTACATAGGCCAGGCACAGTGGCTCGTGCCTGTAATCCCAATACTTTGGGAGGCCGAGGCGTGTGGATAACGAGGTCAGGAGATTGAGACCATCCTTGCTAACACAGTGAAACCCCATCTCTACTAAAAATACAAAAAAATAGTGGGGCGTGGTGGCGGGTGCCTGTAGTCCCAGCTACTCTGGAGGCTGCAACAGCAGAATGGCATGAACCTGGGAGGCAGAGCTTGCAGTGAGCTGAGATCGCTCCACTGCACTCCAGCCTGGGTGACAGAGTGAGACTCCGTCTCAAAAAATCAAAACAAAACAAAAAAAGAAGTTACTACACAGCAGACAGTACTTTTTTCATACATTATTTCATTTAATTCTATAATCCTACACAGTTAAAATATATTCCCACCCATCTTTTTCTCCTCTTTGCATCATTTATTTTTTAAATACAAGATAGAATTAAAAAGACAAAGTGATTTTCCTATAGCATCAAATTAGAAAGTATCAGAGTCAATATTTTGGAATATTTTTCAGTATAATATTTGTATAAATATTATATACTTCACAAGATAAATATACAGATAGGCAGCAATATACGCTGCTGAGGACTTTGTTAAACTTGGTTTGTAGTTTATTCACCTGAGAGCATTCTTCTCTGGCAGGATTTTGCTACATACGTGGGCAGAGGGCTGTGTAGTGGTTGTGCTATAGCTGTGCTTCTCACTTGTTAACCTGTTTTTTTTGTGTTTTTTTTTTTCACTTTTTAAAAGGACCTGTGTATTTAACCTATCTTACAGTATTTAGCTCAGAGTCCTCTCAACACAACAGTCTGTTAATGTGATTGAGGAAGAGAGTAAGGCCAGCCTTAAGAGAAGAGCTTTGGCCAATCACTGAGAAATCACTGAATTTATACGCCTTTCCTACCCACAGCACGTGATATGCTTGTTCTTTTTCATATACAGTTATGACCTGGTATCAGACTTTCTTCCACAAACAAAATTTAGGTTAGAGAGACAGATAAACCTGGATTCCATTAGCCTCTATTTTTTTTTGTTATTTATTAATGTATTATTTGTATAAATTATTAAATTTATACAAGACACAAATGCAATTTTGTTACATGGATACATTGTGTAGTGGTGAAGTCTGGGCTTTTAGAGTAATCATCACCTAAATAATGTACATTCTACCCATTAAGTAACTTCTCAACCCTCTTTCCCCCTCCCATGCTTCCTAGTCTCCAATGTATGTTATTCCACAGTATATATCTATGTGTACACATTATTTAGCTCCAATTTGTAAGTGTATTGTATGGTATTTAACGTTCTGAGTTATTTCACTTGAGATAATGGTCTCCAGTTCCTCTCATATTGCAGCAAAATACATAATTTTATTATTTTTATAGCTGAATAGTATTCCATTATATACACCACTTATTCTTTATTAATTCTTCTGTTGATAGACACTTAGATTGATTAGGAATTTTTGTTATTGTAAATAGTGCTGTGATAAACATACAGTATGAGTATCTTTTTGATATAATGATTTCTTTTCTTTTGTGCACATACCCAGTACTGAGATTGCTGGATTGAATGGAAGTTCTATGTCTAGTTCTTTGAGAAATAATATTGTTTTCCAAAGAGATTGTAATAATTTACACTCCCTCCTACAACATATGAGCATTCCCTTTTCTTTGCATCCTTGCCAACACCTGTTTTTTTTTTTTTTTTTTTGCTTTAATAATAACCATTCTGACTGATATGATACCTCAATTGTGGTTTTAATTTGCGTTTATATGATGCTTAGGGATATTGGGAATTTTTTCATATGCTTTTCAGCCATTTCTATTTCTTCTTTTGAAGTGTGTCTCTGAAAAAATGCACAAAATTATCTGTATTCTTTTAAAACTCTCCTATTTACTGAGGAAAATGTCACTAGGTTAAATAAAAATTTTCCTTTGCAATATAGTTTTTCGCTGTTGCATTCAATACTATCACAATGATACTTTGATGATATTGAATATGCTAAGTAGTATTAGTCAACTCTATATTAGAATATATCTTTCTGTCTCTCTCTCTCTGTCTCTCTCTCTACATACACAAGCGCACACACACACACACACACATATATAGCAAACTCATTTCCCATTGGTTATACACTATATCTGATTTTGTTCATAATCCTGATAATTTTTTTCTTTTAAATATATGTCCTATTCCCTGGTCTTTGACAATGTCAACAAAAGAAGCAATTCAGCAAGGAATCTCTATTCAGTAATTGGTGCTGGAAAAGACTGGCTAACTGTATGCAGAAGAATAAAACTCGACCCCTTCCTTTTACCATATGCAAAAGTTAACTCAAGATAGATTAAAGATTTAAGTGTAAGACCTCAAACTGTAAATATCCTAGAAGAAAATCTAGGAAATACCTTTTTGGACATCACCCTAGGCAAAGAATTTATGACTAAGTCCTCAAAAGCAAATGCAACAAAAACAAAAATTAATAGGACCAAGTTCAACTAAAAAGGTTCTGCACAGCAAAAGAAATTGTCAAGAAAGTAAACAGACCAACTACAGAATGGGAGAAAATATTTGCAAACTACACATCTGAGAAAGGACTAATGTCCAGAATATATAAGGAACTTAAACAAATCAATAAGAAAAAAATAAAATAGCCCATTAAAAAGTGGGCAAAGGACGTGAACAGACACTTCTCAATAGAAGACATGTAAGTGGCCAACAAACATGAAAATATGCTTGACAGCACTAATCAGAGAAATGTAAATTAAAACCACAATGAGATACCATCTCACACCAGCCAGAATGGCTATTACTGAAAAGCCAAGAAAAAACTCATGTTGGGAAGTTTGCAGAAAAAAGGGGAATGCTTATAGTGTTTGTGGGAATGTAAATTAGTTCAGCCCCAGCGAAAAGAAGTTTGCCATTTCTCAAAGAACTAAACATAAAACTATGATTTTGCCCAGCAATCTCATTACTGGGTTATACTCAAAGGAAAATAAATCATTCTTCCAAAAAGACACCTGTACCCGTATGTTCATCACAGCACTATTCACAGTAGCAAAGACATGGAACCAACCTAGGTGCCCATCAGTGCTAGGTTGGATAAAGAAAATATGGTACATATACACCATGGAATGCTATGCAGCCATACAAATAATGAAGTCATGTTATTTGCAGCAACATGGATGCAGCTGAGGCCATCATTCTAAGCGATTTAATGTAGAAAGAGAAAAATCAGATATTGCATGTTCTCACTTATAGGTGAGAGCTAGATATTGCACACACACAGTCATAATAATAGGAAAAACAGACACTGGGTACTCCAAAATGTGGGTGAGAAGGATAGAGAAGAGGGCCGAAAAACTTCCTATTGCACACTATGGTCCATATATGAGTGATGGGATCAATTGTACACCAAACCTCAGCATCACATAACACAGCCTTCTAACATAACTGCATGTGTACACCTGAATCCCTCCCTGCCAAAAAAAATCCCTGAAAATAAATTCACGTAGTTACAGCCAACCTATTTCCATCAAAGACACTGTATTAGTCTGTTTTCACACTGCTGATAAAGACATACCCGAGACTGGGCAATTTAAAAAGGAAAGAAGTTTAATATGGACTTACAGTTCCACGTGGCTGGGGAAGCCTCACAATCATTGCGGAAGGCAGGAAGGAGCAAGTCACCTCTTACATGAAGAAAAAAAGAGCTTGTTCAGAGAAACTACCTCTTATAATACCATCAGATCTTGTGAAACCCACCCACCCCCATGAGAACACCATGCGAAAGACCTGCTCCGTGATCCAGTTACCTCCCACCAGGTCTCTCCTGCAACACGTGGGAATTCAAGATGAGATTTGGGTGGGAACACAGCCAAACCAAATCAGACACCGAGAACATATATTGCGGAAAGGACAGTTTCTAATAAATGTTGCTGGAAAAGCTGTATATCTGTATGCAGAACTATAAAACTAGACCCTCATTGTTCACCTTAAACAAAAATCAATTCAAAATGGATTAATGGCTGACATGCAAGAAACGAAACTATGAAACTCCTAGGAGAAAAATTGGGAAAATTCTCCAGGACATTTGATTGGACAAAAATGTTTGGAGTAAGATCTCAAAACAGAAGCAACAAAAGCAAAAGTAGATAAATGGGATTACATAGAGCTAAAAAGCTTCTTCACAGCAAAGAAAACAAACAACAAAGTGAAGAAACAACCTACCCAATGGGAGAAAATATTTACAAATTATTCTATGAAAATATGTATAGATTTATAAAGTGCTATCTTTGTAGCACTTGGAATGTTGTTGGTTGCACAGCCAACAAGCTAATATATAAGATATTTTAGGGTATATGTTGTGATATTAAGATGTTTTAAAACAGATCTGAAGACAAGTAATTATTTATATTGATGATTTCTCTTCACAGCTTTGGAATGGATGATAAATCCCTTATTGATGTTTACTCTCCAAAAAATAAATCATAGATGTTTATTTCACGATGTATTAAAAAACATTTAATCAGATAGTTCATAGTTTCTTTAAAGAAAAAAAGCTACTTTGAAAAGAAAGTATGTATTTTGTTTTTTATGAATTTACTTCCAAACTTCTTTAAGTTTTGGCAGAATTCATCTCAGTGTGGCAATAGAATTGAGGAATTTATTCAAGTTTAAAAAAAGAAGGTCTGTCTCCAATTTGCTAAAATAGTCATATAATATAATACCATACGTATATAAAATATAATGAAATTATGGAAGTGACAGCTAATCAACTTTGCCATATTTATAAGAAGTGTATCATAGATCCTGACTGAATTCAAGTGGTGGGGATTACAAAGGTACATAGTTGATTAAGGGTAACTTAGAGCTCAAGATAGAGTGTGTCTGCCACAGAAATGACCATCAACATCTCTGTTCCTATTTCATTGCATCATATTTGAGCCATAGTATAAGGTAGGAGTGACAGCAGTAGCAGCAGAACTGGGACATCCACATGAAGGATACAAATCAAACCAATACATTTTTTCTGCAGGATCCTGCATCACAGCACGTGAAGGGTATCCACTTCATGTGGAGACAGATGAGCCAAAGGTAGACGTAAATCTCACTTTAAAGGGCCACCTGGCTCTGAGGAAACTATAGACACAGTCTGTAGTGATGAATATCAGAAAAAGAAGAAATAGGAATTTAGCAGGAAGCTATTCTGATTGCACCACAGAAAGCACTGCTGACTTGCTGGGATATCTGTTAAAATAGAAGGCTATAGCATAGATGTCTAAAACAGAATTTATCACACTAAAAGCTCTCAATCAATATCCATGCTGGTTGCATAGTTTGCAATCGCATGTGTGAACAGAATAGACTGGGCTGAAATCATCTTTACACAATAGTAACTTCATCGTGATCTTTTACTTTCTTGTCATATTATCTGCTACATTAAATGATCTTGAACCTGAGGCACAACTTTTATTTCATGCTTAACAAGTACATTTGAAAAATCTCAATGTATAATGAACACAAATAAGTTAGTATCAATTGAGTTTTAAGGTAGCTAATTACAGTAGGAGAAGTATATAGGAAAATCTATTAGACTTTTCAGTCACCAGAGTAGATGAAATAGCAATCAATATAATATTTATCACTTATCTTTAAAGTATTGACCCCTGTGCGCTAAATACTTTGCTTCTCATGTATTGTAGCTAATGGTTAAAAAAAAATCACGTCACAAAAATAAATAAAGGTAAATTTAATATAATTTTCCCATGGCTGTGCAGCTACTAGGAAGTAGAATGGGTCTTTAAATCCAGGTTTGTCTGGCAAAACAGTGTTTGTCATGCCCTAATCATATTTTGAACCAGTAAAAATAGATATTTTCTTCTGAGGATGATAGGCATGAGGAAGAGGAAAATGGAGGATCATAATGAAGAAAAATAACAAGTCTGGTTCCATCAGGAGCAAAGAAAGAATTAGGAAAATGTTTTTCCTACAGCATCAGAAATAACAGTTGAGAAATGTTGCACTGAATGAAAGAATGTTAACTAGGTAACTTAAAACTTGTAATACAGGCTGGGCGTGGTGGCTCTCGCCTGTAATCCCAGCACTTTGGGAGATGGAGGCAGGCGGATCACAAGGTCAGGAATTTGAGACCAGACTGGCCAACATGGTAGAACCCTGTCTACTAAAAAAATACAAAAATTAGCCGGGCATGGTGGCATGCACCTGTAATCCCAGCTACTCAGAAGGTTGAGGCAGAAGAAATAGAATTGCTTGAACCCAGGAGGTGGAGGTTGAAGTGAACCAAGATCACCCCACTGCACTCCAGCCTGGGCGACAGAGCAAGACTCCATCTTAAAAAAAAAAAAAAAAAAAAAACCCAAATTGTAATACATTTTGTTTCAGAATTTCACTATTGGCAACATTAATAAAGCAAATATTATTAGATTATTATAAAATTTCTTCAGTCAAATGAAATTATAGAACCATCTCAAAAGAATATCAATTTATTCACTTAAAGATTTATTAAGCATCTAATATACAGCAGATAATATGTTAAACTCTATAGTTAAAATAGTTAAAGTTGATTCCCCTGCTTAAGTGGCTTATATTCTAATGAATGAAACTGGGAAGGCATTGTAGCTATATAAGCAAGTAAGTGAAGATATAAATAATTACAGCGTGTTTTTCACCATTTGCTTCACCATCAGCCTGAGGTTTAATCACCATTGTCTTTTGGTTTCATGAAAAGGAGTTACATGGTACATTTCAGCTTCTATTCTAACATCTATCTACTGTTTCAGATAAATTCTTACCCATAATAGTCATATTTACAAAGGTTTTCTGATGAATAATAATTACATTTTGTAAATGCAGTGCATGTGCGTTAGTAGTACAAGAAATATAAATCATACTAATTTAAGTAAATAGTTTAATGGAGTTTTTAAGATAATTATGTATTTTCATAAAACAATTGGACGTACACATGACAGATAGGCACTGAAATAATATACAGATACCTGCTCAGTGAAATAAAATTTCGTTAGTCGATTATTCACAGGAACATGAGGGAAAGCGTGTGCTTTTGATCGAGACCAGGGTATGAGCAACTGTCATGTTAAAGTTGATCTTGAGAAATCTACTTATATTTACAAGGCCCAAGGGCCAATACTTTGCTTTAATTGTAATAATGTCAAGAGTTATTATAAAGATTAAAGGTGACAAACTAAAGGTATTCATCAATAGTTACTTTAATTATTTTTATGCCATTAAAAACTTGGGAGGACACAAAAACAGCTGTCACCTCAAAGTTGCGAGAAGCTGCCAAATCTACTTATTCATCTTATTTGTTTTGTTTTGGCATGGGAATTGCTAGAAAAGTGCAGAGAAAAGTGTTTCCAGATGCCTTTCCTATGGCCCACCATACACCAACAGCACACAACAATATATAACATCAACATAGGTTAAAACTATTTGTCTTAGTCTGTCTTGCGTTGCTATAGCTGAATACCTGAGACTAGATAATTTACAAAGAAAATAAGTTTATTCAGCTCATAATTCTGGTAGCTGAAAGGTTCAAGGCTGAGCAGCTGCATCTACTAAGGACCTCAGGCTGCTTCTAATCATGGCAGAAAGCAGAACAGGAGCAGATGTGTGCAAAGAGACCGCATGATATGACAGGAGGGAAGAGAGAGAAACTGAGGAAACCAGACTCTTCAACAACTTGCTCTAATTCATTCCCACCTGAAGAAGAACTTACCCCATGAGAGGGCATTAATCTATTCATAAAGGATCTCCCCTCATGATCAAATGCCTCCACTATCTCCCGTCTCCCAACATAACCACACTACGCATCAAATTTCAACATAAATTTTAGTGGACACAAATCACATGCAAATGATGGCACTATTGCTGAAAAATAACTCGAGATTCCTTCAATGATTTTTTTGCCCTCACTAAGTAAACACCTGTGGTTATCCAGAATACAAAGTATATTCTTTTTGTTGAAGATTAACCAAAATAATCTCTGGATATTTCATTGAAGAAAACAGACCTAACAGGTGAAAAGGTAAAACAAAAATTAACATGTGCCTAACTTTTATTTTTGTCATTCTCTGTCCCAATTCTCAAAATAACACACTTAAAAAGACAACTTTGTTAATAAGAACTGTGATTGGAGAACATTGTGGCCTGTGAAGCTGATCAGTGAGTGATGGATATGCTTTTTATGGCTTTTGTTTGTAGAACACAAGTTTCAGATTTTGATAACTATTTCTTAGAATAACACATAAGAGTAAAGAGAGTAAGAGCAATACACACTGAAAATTAGGCTTCAGCATAAAAAGTCATGAAACTTAAGTGATAGATGAGTTCTATCTTGCTCCATGTCCTCATTTTAGAGATAGGGTCCCTGAAATTCAAGGAACCTAAACAATCAGCCTAAGATCAAACAGCTACTAGAAAAGGGGCTTAAAATAATAGATCTCCTTTAAGAATCTAGTACTCTTTTTCTTACCTATTAATTATAAATACTGTCGTTGACTATAAAAGTTGTAAACATAAGGAATTAGTAGGAATAGGGGAAATACTACAAAATATGAAATTGAAGTGCATGCATTTCTAAATAATGTATTATTTTTCTTTCCCACATGGTCCTTTGTTATTATGTAAATGGACAATTTCTTTTATATTTAGAAGTTTAGCTTCTCGTTATATCTGGGACATGTAATACGTTTATTAAACATATTTTGATTTGCACATATTTTTGATCACACATTAATTTTATGCATATAACTGCACTGATACTCTGTTTCAAAACATTTGATACAAATGAATACGTTTAGCAAGTATATATATATGTATAACACTCAGATGAACACTTGGGAGCCCATCACCTGACTTAAGAATTTGAATATTACTAATATACTTGTTTTCCTCTTGTGTCCTTCCTGGAGCAACTCCTCTTATTCTTCTGTGACTACATACTCAAGAGATAATGATGTCTTGAACTATTTGCTTGTTTTGATTCAATTTTTAAATTATCCCTTTGCTTTTCTTTATAAAGTCATATACCATTCATTTTTGCTTCTTTTTATCTCCATAGATATATTTCATGTTTATGTTACATTTTCATATTTGGTAAAATTCAAACACTCTCATATCAAACAGGACATTAGAAAGTTAAAGAAATAAAATTGAGCATAATGTCTAAATTGATTTGAGAAAAAAGTCATATTTATGTTAAGTGTACCTAAAAATCTCTATATTTTATGTTTATGTTGGTAAAAAAAAGTAACTTAAAATATTCTCCACTAAACTTTTAATTACACAGTACGATATTATTGACTATCTGTGCATTGTTGTAGAACAGATTTCTAGAACTCTTTCATCTTGCATGACTGAAAACATATCCATTGTACAGCAAATTCATATTTATCTCTCCACTCTGCTTCTTTCTGGCAGCCACCATTCTATTTTCTGCTTATATAAATTTGACTACTTTAGATACCTCATATAAGTGGAATCATGTGGGTTTTGTCCATCTTTGAATGACTTATTTCACTTAGCATAATGTCTTTAAGGTTCATCTATGTTGTAGCATATATGGCAAGAATTTCTTATTTTTCAAGATGGAATAATATTCCACTGTATGCATATATCACATTTTCTTTATCCATTCAGCTGCTGATAGACATTTAGGTTGTTTCTGCCTCTTGGTTATTGTAAATAATGCTGTAATAAACCTGGGAGTGCAAATATCTCTTCAAGATTTTCTTTTCCATTATCTTGGATGAATACCTAGAAGTGAGATTGCTGGGTTAGATGGGCAGTTCTATGTTTAATTTTTTTAGGGACGCTTCATGCTGTTTTTCATAGCAAAAGCACCATTTTATATTCCAACCAACAGTTCAAAAGGGATCCAGAGAGAGGAGGAGTAAGATGGCAGATCATCACCCCCCAGCTCCAACAAGAACCCCAAGTAAAAAACTTTCTACACGTAAAAAAAACCTTCTTAAGAACCAGAAATCATATGAGTACTCATAGTGTCTCATTTTAACTTCATATCCCTGAAAGAGTCACTGAAGGGATAGAAAAAACAGTCTTGAATGCCAACACCACCTCCCCCGCAACCCCAGCATCTGCAATTCGGTGCACAGAGCCTGTCTGGGCACTGGGGGCGGGAGAACAAAGTAATTGTAAGGCATTGAACTCAGTGCTGTTCTGTAGACCCCCCAAAAAAAAAAAACAAACAAACAAAAAACAAACAAACCAAACTTAACTGACACCTCGCTCACAGAAGAAGATGCATTTAAACCAGCTCTGCCCAGAAGGGAATAGCCCATTGCACTGATCAGAAATGGAATGCCTGTAAACCTTGCCACCGAGGGCCAAAGTGCCCTCAGTCTATAAGTAAAGTTGAAAGGCAGTCAATCCATAAGGACTGCAACCCTTAGGCAAGTCTTAGGGATAAACTAGAGGCAGTGGACTGGGTAGTGGGAACACGTGGCATACTGAGTCACAAGCTGGGGAGGCCAAGGGAGTACTGGCATCATCCCTCCCAAGCTACACAGCCCCAGGCTCCAAGACAGCCCTTCTTTCTGCTTGAGGAGAAGAGAGGGAAGAGTGAGGAGGACTTCGTCTTACATCTTGGATACTGTCTCAGCCACAGTAGGATAGGGCACCGAGCAGAGTCCTGAGGTCCCCTTTCTTGATCCAAGAACCCAGATGACATTTCCAGACACATTTTAGGCCAGAAACTAATCCATTGCCTTGAAGGAAAAGACCCAGTCCTGCCAGCATTCATCAACTACTAATCGAAGTTTCCTAGGGCCCTGAATAACCAGTAGCAATGCCCAGGTACAACATCTCCGGGCTTGGTGAGCCTCTGAGACTTATTGGCTTCAGGTGAGACTCAGCACGTTACCAACTATGATGGCTACCAGGCAAAACTTCTGGGGGAGAAAAGCAGAGGGGAATGTAAAGAGGGCTTTGTCTTTCACCTTAGGTACCAACACCACCACAGTGGGGTAGAGTACCAAGCAGGCTCTTGGGGTCTTCAATTTCAGGACTTGACTTTTGGACAGCATTTCTGGACCCACACTGGGGAGGGCAGGCCACTGCCCTGAATGGTGAGTTCCAAGCCAGGCAACATTCAGCACAAGCTGACTTAAGAGCCCTTGGGCATTAAGGGAACATTAGTAGTAGTCTAGCAGTGATCCTCATGGCAAGAGTTGGCGTGACTTTAGGGTGAGCTCCTCTGCCTTTAGAAAAGAGAGGAAAGAGTGGGAAGGACTGTGTCTCGTGGTTTGAGTACAAGGTCAGCCACAATACGATTAAATACCAGATAGACTTTTAAGGTGTTTGACTCTAGTCCCCTGATTCATGGAGGGCAGTTTTGGACCCACCCACTGCCTGGGGACCTCATGCCCTTAAGAACACAGGCCTGGCTGCCTTTGTCACCTGCTGATTGTAAAGTCCCCAGGCCTTAAGCAAACATAGGCAGTAGGCAGATAGTGGTAACAATAGGCTTTGGGCAAGACCCAGCACTTCGCTGACTTCAGGTCTAACCCAGTGCAGTCATACTGGTGGTAGCCATAGGGGTGTGTGTGTCACTCCATGCCCAGCTATAGATGGTTCAGAAGGGAGAGAGACTCCCTATGTTTGGGGAAAAAGGAAGGCAGGACAACAAGAGTCCCTGCCTGGTAATTCAGAGAATTCTCCCAGATCTTGTCCAAGACCATCAAGGTGGTATCTCTGAATCTGCAAGAACCACCAGTGTTACTAGGCTTAAAGTGCCTCCTAAAGTAGAGACAGATTAGATCACAATACTCAAATCCTTTCAAATATTTGGAAACCCTTCCCAAAAAGAATGGCTGCAAATAAACCCAGACAGTGAAGACTACAATAAATACCTAACTCTTCAATGCCCAGACACCAAAGAACTTTACTAGGATCAACGCCATACAGAAAACATTACCTCACAAAATGAACTAAATAAGACATCAGGGATCAATCCTGAAGAAACAGAGATATGTGACCTTTTAGACAGAGAATTCAAAACAGCTGTGTTGAGAAAATGCAAAGAAATTCAAGATATCACAGAAAAGGAATTCAGAATTCTATGAAGTAAACATAACAAAGATATGAAAATAATTTTTAAAAATCTAGCAGAAATTCCAGAACTGAAAAATGCAATTCTCATACTGACTAATGCATTAGAGTCCATTAATAGCAGAATGAATCAAGCAGAAGAATTAGCGAGCTTGAAGACAAGCTATTTGAAAATACACAGTCAGGGCTGGGTACGGTGGCTCACGCCTGTAATCCTAGCACTTTGGGAGGCCGAGGCAGATGGATCACAAGGTCGGGAGATTGAGACCATCCTGGCTAACACTGTGAAATCCTGTCTCTACTAAAAATACAAAAAATTAGCCAGGCATGGTGGCAGGCGCCTGTAGTCCCATTTTCTCGGGAGGCTGAGGCAGGAGAATGGCGTGAACCCAGGAGGCGGAGCTTGCAGTGAGCAGAGATCACGCCACTGCACTCCAGCCTGGGCGACAGAGAGAGACTGAAAAACAAAAAAAAAAAAAAAAAAAAAGAAAAAGAAAGAAAATACACAGTCAGAAGAGATAAAAAAAGAAGGAATAAAAAGTGAAGCACTGCTGCAGGAACTAGAAAATAGCCTCAAAAGGGAAAATCTAAAGTTTATTGGCCTTAAAGAGTAGGTAGAGAAAGAGATAGGGATAGAAAGTTTATTCAAAGGGATAATAACAGATAACTTTTCAAACTTACAGAAAATTGTCAATATCTAAGTACAAGAAGGTTATAGAAAACCAAGCAGATTCAATCCCCAAAATACTACCTCAAGGCATTTAATAGTTAAACTCCCAAAGGTCAAGAATAAAGAAAGGATTCTAAAAGCTTCAAGAGAAAAGAAACAAACAATGTACAATGGAGCATCTATATGCCTGGCAGCAGACTTTTCAGTGGAAATATTACAGGCCATGAGACAATGGGATAACATACTTAAAGTGACGAAGGATAAAAAATTTTACCTACTTTTCTTGAGCCCATTTGTTGAAGAGAATATCCTTTCCTTGGTGTATATTCCTGGTGCCTTTATCAAAGATCAATTGATCATATACACAAGGGTTTTCTGGGCATTCTATTCTATTTATTTGATTCTATTCTATTCCATTCTATTCTAGTCTATTGGTGTAAAGTCTAGTCTGTCTTTTTTTTTTTTTTTCCAGACGAAGTCTCACTCTGTCACCCAGGCTCTAGTGCAGTGGTGCAATCTCAGCTCACTGCCACATGCTGGGTTCAAGCAATTCTCTTTCAGCAATGTTTTGTAGTTTTTAGAGTATAAATAATTTACCTCTTTGGTTAAGTTTATCCTTAAGTATTTTTATGCTATTATAAAGAAACTAGTTTTTTCAATTTCTTTTTCAGATTGTTCATTGTTAGTGTATAGCTGATTTTTGTATGTTGATCATGTATGCTGCAATATTGCTGAATTTATTTATTAGCTCTTTATTTTTTTCTGTGTGTGGAAGATTCAGAGTATTTTACGTATAAGATCATGTCCTCTGTAAATAATATTATTTCTTCATTTCCAACTTGGGTGCCTCTTTCTTTTCCTCATTCCCTCTTTCCTTGTCTCCCTCTCTTCCTCCCTTCCTTCCTTCTTTACTTCCTTCCTTCCTTCCTTCCTTCCAAGGGCTGTAAAACTTTTAGTACTATGTTGCACAGAAGTTATGGAAGTGAGAGTCCTTGCCTTGTTAATGATCTTCAAGAAAATTCTTTTAGTTCTTCACTGTTGACTATGATAGCTGTTGGATTTTCATACGTGGACTTTATTATGTTAAAGTAACATCCTTCTATTTCTAGTTTTTTGAGTGATTTTTATCATGAAAGGGTGTCAAATTTTGTCAGATGCTTTTCTTATGTATCATTTGAAATGATCATGTGACTTTCTACTGGTTTGCTGTTGGTTTTTTGATAATTTTTGCATTAATACTTACCAGGGATACTGGTCTATAATTTCTTTTTTTTTGTCTCATGTTGGTATGAGAGTCATACAGGCCTAGTAAAATGAGTTTGGAAATATTTTTTCTTCTCAAATTTTTGGAACAGTTCAATAAAGCTTGGCATTAATTTTTTAACCCCATAAATACACGAAACTACTATGTACCCACAAAAATCAAAATTAAAAATAAAATAAAATAAAATAAATGCTTGGTAGAATTCACTAGTGAAGCCATCTTGTCTTGAGCTTTTTTGTTGTTGTTGTTGAGATATTTTTGATTACTGATTTAATCGTTTTACTAGTTGTAAATCTGTTAAGATTTTCTATTATTTCGTAAGTCATTAATGGTAGGTTGTATGTTTCTAAGAATTTATTCCTTCCAGGTTATTCAACTTGTTGGTGAATAATTGTTCATATTTGTCTCCTACAGTCTTTTTAAAAAATTTCTGTGACATTAGTTGTAAAGTATCCTCTTTCATTTCTGATACTAGTTATTTGAGTCCTCTCTCTTTTTCAGTTAGTAAACATAGCTAAGAGTATTTCAATTTTGTTGATCTTTTCAAATGTCAAATATCAGTTTTGTTGGTTTCTTTTTTAATATTTTATATTTTTTATTTTATTTATTTCTGCTCCTAATCTTTATTATTTCCTTCATTTTGCTACATTTTGGCTTTGTTTCTTCTTTCTTTCTTTCTTTCTTTCTTTCTTTCTTTCTTTCTTTCTCTCTCTCTTTCTCTCTTTCTCTCTTTCTTTCTTCTTCCTTGAAGTGGGCTGCACAGCAGGAGGTGAGTGACGAGCAAGTGAGCAAAGCTTCCTCTGTATTTACAGCAGCTCCCTATCACTCTTATTACCACCTGAGCTCCACTTCCTGTCAGATCAGTGGCAGCATTAGATTCTCATCAGAATGCAAATGCTGTTGTGAACATCCAATGTTAGGGATCTAGGTTGTACATTCCTTATGAGAATCTAATGCCTGATGATCTGTCACTGTCTCCCATCAACCACAGACGGGACCATCTAGTTGTAGAAAAAGAAGCTCAGGATTCCCACTGATTCTACATTATGATGAGTTGTATATTTTATTATATTTTACAATGTAATAATAATAAAAATAAGGTGCACAATACAATTTAATACCTACCTACCACAATACAATTATTATTGTGCACCTTAATAATAAAAATAAGGTACACAATACAATTTAAGATTTGGTATGCTATGTTTTCTGTTTTCATTTGTCTCAAAATAGTTTCTAATTTCCCTTTGATTTTTTCTTTGACCCATTGGTTGCTCAGAGGAGTGCTGTTTAATTTATTTTTTAAAAATAATTGCAACTTTTAGATTCAGCGGGGTACATGCGTGAGTTTGTTATATTTTTTATATGTGTGAGTTTTCGTTATATGGTATGATGCTAATGTTTGGAATACAAATAATGCTGTCACCTAGGTAATTAGAATAGCACACAACAGTTTCGGTTTTATTTAACCCTTCCCCCATCCTTTCCTCTCCCCTTTAGTAGTTCCCAGTGTCTATTGTTCCCATCCCATCTTTCTTTTTTTTTTTTTTTTTGTTTTTTTAGACAAGGTCTTGCTTTGTCTCCTAGGCTGAAGTGCAGTGGCACGATCATGGCTCACTGCAGCCTCAATCTCCTGGGCTCAAACAATCCTCCCACCTCAGCTTCCCAACAAGCTGGGACTTGCAGGCACACACTACCACACCCAGATAATTTTTGGATTTTTTTTTTTTATAGAGACGAGGTCTGGGCATGTTGCTCAGGTTGGCGTTGAACTCCTGGGCTCAAGTAATCCACCCACCTCAGCCTCCCAAAATGCTGAGATTACAGGCGTGAGCCACCATGCCAGGCCAGCTATTGTTCCCTCTTTATATCCACATGTACTTACTGTTTAGCTCTCACATATAAGTGAGAATAGGCAGTTATTTTTCTTTGCTTGTTTAATTGTTTAAGTTCCTTACAGATTATGGATATTAGACCTTTGTCAGATCCATAGTTTACAAATATTTTCTGCAAATCTATAGGTTGTCTGTTTATTAATAGTCTCTTTTGCTGTGCAGAAGCTCTTTAGTTTAATTAGGTTCCACATGTTAATTTTTGTTTTTGTTGTAATTGCTTTTGAGAGCTTAGTCATAAATTATTTCCCAAGGCTGATATACAGAATGGTGTTTCCAAGGTTTTCCTTTAAGATTCTTATGCTTTGAGGTTATACATTTAAATCTGTAATCCATCTTGAGTTAATTTTGTATATGGTGAAAGATAGGGAGCCAGTTTCATCCTTCTGCATATGGCTAGCCAGCTATTCTAACATCATTTATTGACTAGACGGTCCTTTCTCCATTGTTTATTTTTGTCAACTTTGTCAAAGATCAGAAGGCTGTAAGTGTGTAGCTTTATTTCTGGATTCTCTTTTATATTTCATAAGTTTGTGTGTCTGTTTTGTACGAGTACTATGCTGTTTTGATTATTGTAGCTCTGTAGTACAGTTTGAATTCAGGTAATGTGATGCTTCTAATTTTGTTCTTTTTGTGTAGAATTGCTTTGGTTGTTGGGGCTCCTTTTTGGTTCCACACAAACTTTAGAATAGATTTTTCTAATTCTATGAAAAATGAAATTGGTAATTTGACTGGAATAGTGTTGAATCTGTACATTGCTTTGGGCAGTATGACTATTTTTTTTAACAATATTGATTCTCCCAATTCATGAGCATGCAGTGTTTTTCCATTTGTTTGTGTCATCTCTGATTTCTTTCAGCAGTGTTTTATTCCCCCTGTAGAGAACTTTTACCTCCTTGGTTATATGCATTCCTACATTTTGTGTGTATGTGTGTGTGTGTGCGTATTTTAAAAGGGATTGCTTTCTTGATTTGGTTCTCAGCGTGAAAGTTATTGGTGTATAAAAATGCTGCTGATTTTTATACATTGACTTTTTTATCTTGAAACTTTACTGAAGTTATTTGTCAGTTCCGGGTGCCTATTGGCAGGGTAGTTAGAGTTTTCTATAAATAGAATCATACTGTTTTGAAGAAAGATAGTTTGACTTCTTTTCCTATTTGGATACCTTTTCTTTCATTTTTTTGTCTGATTTAATTTTCACATTTATGAACTTTTCAGTTTTCCTTCTGCTCTTGATTTCTAGTTTCATTTCATTGTTGTAACAGAAGTTACTCACTATGACTTCAATCTTAAATATGTTAAAATGTGTTTTGTAGCCTAACATTTATCCTGAAAAATATCTTGTGTGCACTTGAAAAGAATGTGTATTCTGTTCTTCATAGGTGTGAAGTTTGGGACAAGTCTGTTAGATCCATTTGGTCTACAGTGTTGTTCTCTCTTCATTATTGAATGTAGGATATTAAAATATCCTACTGCTATTGTGTTGTAGTCTGTTTTTCCTTTCAGTTCTGTTAATGTTTGCTGCATATATTTGGGTACTTTGATGTCAGGTGCATGTATATTTATAATTGTTTTATTTTCC
Organism: Symphalangus syndactylus; assembly: GCF_028878055.3. Lineage (NCBI taxonomy): Eukaryota > Metazoa > Chordata > Mammalia > Primates > Hylobatidae > Symphalangus > Symphalangus syndactylus. Next base: position 32,556,976 of record NC_072428.2, on the reverse strand, counting down.
TGGAGAATCGATATTTTTATTATTACATAATATATTTCTTTGTCTCTTTTGAAAGTTTTTGACTTACAGTCTATTTTGTTTGATATAAGTGTGACCGCTTCTGCTTCCATATGGTTACCATTTGCATTGGATGTCTTTTTTCCATCCTTTCTCTTTCAATTTACTTATATCCTTAAATCTAACATGAATCTTTTATAGGCAGAATATAATTGGATTTTGTTTTTGATGTTTTTTAAATCTATCAAGCCACTTTGTGTCTTCTGACTGGGGAATTTAATCCAATTACCTGTAAAATGATTACTGATAGGGAAGGAATTACAACTGCCATTTTGTTAACTGTAATCTGTCTGTTTTGTAGGTTTTCACGTCTTATTGCTTTGGTGATGGTTATTGTTCTTTTCCTCTCTTGCTGTCTTCTATGTTTCATTTTTTTTTATTGTGACATGGTTTGATTTCTTTCTCATTTTGTCTTGTGCATCTTCTGTATTTTCTTTATAGTTACCATGTACTTTACATAAAACATCTTGTATTTATAAAAATATATTTTAAGCTGACAGTGCAATCATCTCAACTTCATAAAGAAATATTACTTTTTGCTGCCTCCTCCCTGACTCACTCATATTTATGTTAAGTGGTTCATATATTGTTTTTGAATTAATATTTCCATGCAGGGAGGAGGGTCTTGTGCTTCCAATTCTGCCATCTTGGTGATGTTACTCCTCCAACAAATTTTACATTTCTGATAAATGACATTTATCTTCATGAATCAGATGGATAATTATGAAGAAATATATTGATTCAAATATATGGCTACTTTAGATATAATAAAAAGATTAAAAACCTGTATATATTGGTCCACTTACTTTTTTTTAAACCATATTAGCTCTCGTGGTTGGATTAACAACTTTACTTGAACTTCTCTGTTCTGTAATAAATACAGAATGAAATTTTTAAAATCTAAGTGAAAAATACAAGAAATTAAAAGTTGTCTGTGAGGATAGGCCAGTCATCATTAATACTGAATTTCTGGTTAGTTATAATTTTTAATTCAAGATTTATATTTAAAACAATGGATAAAAACACATCTATGTACATATATACACAGTAATCATGTTAAGCCATGTTATAAGGGTGTGTACATATAGGTATGTGCATTTGTGTGTGGAGGTATGTTTACTAAGCAATAGATTTAATCTTTAGGAAATTAATAGTTTTTTAACCTTATGTTTTGTAAATATTTTCTCATTTTCTGATCTTTTAGCCTCTCCTGCCTTACACTTTTCCTCCAAATAATATAAAAAAGATTTACTACATATAAATTATGATATCTCTGAACAAAAATCAATTTACTGAATACTTATCCACAAGAAATCTAAAAATACTGATTTTTCTGGAGGGAAAAAAGAAGTATATCCTGCCTTGAACTTAAAATTTATATAAGCATACCTATCTGTTAATCAAATTAGATTATCAGACTTCAATTTACAACAGCCTTGAGCACTAATGACTATGAATAAACAAAGTCAGACTAGATAGTATTACAGAAAACTAATAGATTTCATTTATGGCATTATATGGAGGAGACTGCTGCTTTCTTTTGCCTATAAGGTCAAAGATTAATAAAAAGAGTATCAGCTTGATATGATGTGGTTCTATGTCCATACCCATATCTCATCTTGGATTGCAGCTCCCATAATTCCCACATATAGTGGGAGGGACCTGGTGGAAAATAGTTGAATCATAGGAGCAGTTCCCCCCTACTGTTCTCTTGGTAGTGAATAAGTCTCATGAGATCTGATGATTTTATAAGGGGAAACCCTTTGGCTTGGTTCTCATTCTCTCTTGTCTGCTGTGATGTAAGATGTGCCTTTCACCTCCTGTCATGATTGTGAGGCCTCTGCAGCCATGTGGAACTGTGAGTCCATTAAACCTCTTTTTCTTTATAAATTAGCCAGTCTCAGGTATGTCTTTACAAGCAGCACAAAAACAGACTAATAAAAGCTGTATCCTCAAATGCCTGAAATCTATGAATATAAACATTCCATAAAACAACAGTGCATTAACATTTGTTATGGTAAATAGAGAAATGTAAAAGGGCTGTACAGAATAATTTTGGAAGCTAATATTTATCTTATCAAAATTAAAAGTTCTTTTAAATGGCATGCAAAAGATGCAGTAAACATAAGTACATTACATAGATACAACCTTGGAATATTGAATAGAATTAAGAATTCTATTTATTTATTTATCCTGCCTGAGCTTTAGTTTCCTTAGTTGTAAAATGAAAATCTTAAGATTGACTCCATAGGGTTGTCATGAGTATTTAAGAAGATAATATATACAAATTTCATAGCACAAGCCCTGGTTCATACTAGGAGCTTTAATAAATTACAGTTTTTATAATTTGTCAAATAAGCAAATATCAGAAAAATGCAGCCTTTTGCAATTTAATAGAGAAAAAACCGCACAAAATTATTTTAAAAAATAATATATCCTACAGCTTTCCCCCACCCCTTCATATCTTCATATCCTTAATTCTACAATTTGAGCATCAGAACCAAGTAAAACTATGGGAGATATGAAAAGTAACAGAGAAAAGCCTCTTTCCTCAAGAAACTCACAATCCGAGTTAGAATTTTACATAAATGTGCTAACACAAAGAGCCATAATGAAAGTAAAGTGTTTGAGGAGATTAATTCTAGCAAGGTGATCTGGTATAATTTTAACAACACAGAACCAGCCAGTGGAAATATTTTTGTCATTGTTAAACTCTCATATTTTAAAATGTCCACTTTACCTACAGTAAAAAGATAATAATATAAAAGGACTGTTGTGTTCTGCTAAATACTTCTAAACACTTCAGTGCATTTTAGTTTTTAAGGAGAGTCACATGTGCTACAATTGACTGAATTTGCTATTCAAAAGAAAATAAAAGCAGTAAGTCTAAAGAACGGAAGACAGATTCATGCTTCAGTAAACACAAGCAAAAATCTCAGTCTCATGAATAAGACAAATAATTAAGAATAATCGAACTTTGAGAAATTTACATGTTGGAGTTGAAACCCTGGTGATGTGATGAGGAAGCTTATGCTTGGTGCTAACTGGGGTGAGTAACAGTTACATGGCTTTCATTGAAGCTGAAATTCTTTTAATTTTTCCAAGCCTATCAACATGCTACTCTTCTGAAACAAAAGATTATAAATTTTGGTTTTTAGAATAACATTAATTATCTTCTGGAAAAGGATTTCATAATAATTTTAGTTCTGTATGATACCAAAATGCTTCAAGGTTGAAAATTTGGCTGTATTCTAGTATGAGATACTTGGCCAAGATTTTTGATTATTGAATCATCTTAAGTCTCTCACTTCACATGATGCCATCACGGTATAGATTTAGTCAAATATTAATCCTCTCGCTGAGTGTTATTTATCATCTGTGAATGGAAATATATAAGCCAACTTAAGGTCAGACTGTTTTGTAAGTATTAAATAAAGTATTAACATTCATTTAAGAGTCAGTTGCTATTTTCCTTAAAGATGATCTAATCAGTGAACTCCTTAAGGACTCAAGCATCTTGCAGTTTCCTAAGGAGGTTTCAAAGCCTGAAAATGGGCTGGAGGTGAATACTGAGACAAGCAAGTGGGAAAATACTAAAATGTTAAATGTGCCAATGTTGTTCTTAATGGTTTATATCATGGTATGTCACTATGAGATTTTTTTTCCTCAATGCTTATTCAGAAATTTAATTACTATATTCGGGTTTTTTTTTTTTTTTTTCTTTTTTTTTGAGACGGAGTCTTGCTCTGTCGCCCAGGCTGGAGTGCAGTGGCGCGATCTTGGCTCACTGCAAGCTCCACCTCCCAGGTTCATGGCATTCTCCTGCCTCAGCCTCCCGAGTAGCTGGGATTATAGGCGCCCGCTACCATGCCAGGCTAATTTTTTGTATTTTTAGTAGAGACGGGATTTCACCATGTTAGCCAGGATGATCTCGATCTCCTGACCTCGTGACCCGCCCGCCTCAGCGTCCCAAAGTGCTAGGTGTGATAGCTCACGCCTGGCCTATATTCAGGTTTTTAGTCAATCATTAATATCTGTGAATGGTACTGAGGAGAAATCTCATTTTCTTTATTTATCTTTTCTATCTGATTAAATAATTTCTATCATTATAGAATAATGTATACTTTCTGTCAATGTCATCCCTTTCTGAATCTTAATCCTTTTATGCACTACTGAAGACTTCTTTTATCATGGAAAAATCATTTTTCCTCTCATAGATCAAGTTTCATCCACAAAACTTCATTTTAAAAAACAAGAATGTATCAACAAGTATTGTTAGAGGCTAAATTATGTAGCCCCCAAATTCATATGTTAAAATCTTAACAACTGAGTAGCTGAGAAGGTGACCATATTTAGACATAAGATATTTTAAAACGTAATTAAATTAAAATGAAGTAAATGGGGGGACCCTAATTCAATATAGCTGGTGTCCATATAGGAAGCGGAAATACGGACACAAACATGTAGAGAGGGAAAACCGTACGAGGACACAGGGAAAAGATGGCCATTGATATGATTTGGATTTGCGTCCCCACTCAAATCTCATGTCGAATTGGAAGAGGCGCTTGTTGGGAAATGAATGGTTCATGCGAGCAGATTTCCCCCTTGCTGGTCTCGTGACAGTGAGTGAGTTCTCATGAGATCTGATAGTTTAAAAATGTGAAGCACTTCCCCTGTTGCTCTCTCTTTCTCTCCTGCCACCATGTGAAGAAAGTGCTTGCTTCCCCTTCTTCCTCACCATGACTGAAAGTTTCCTGAGGCCACCCAGTAGTTCTTCCTGTTAATCTTGTGGAACTGTGAGTCAGTGAAACCTCTTTTCTTCATAAATTGCCCAGTCTTAGGTGGTTCTTCATAGCAGTGTGAGAATTGCACAGTGTGAAAATTGGTACCAGAAGAGTGGGGCACTGCTATAAAGATACCTGAAAATGTGGAAGCAACTTTGGAACTGGGTAATAGGCAGAGGCTTGAACAGTTTGGAGTGTGAGGAAGAAGATAGGAAGATATGGAAAAATTTGAAACCTCCTAGAGACTTGTTGAATGGTTTTGACCAAAATGCTAATAGTGATGTGGACAATGAAGTCCAGGCTGAGGTGGTTTCAGATAGAGATGTGGAGTTTATAGGAAACTGTAGTAAAGGTCACTTTAGCTATGCTTTAGCAAAGACAGTGGCAGCATTTTGCCCCCTGCCCTAGAGATCTGTGAAAATTTGAACTTGAGAAAGATGATTTAGGGTATCTGGTAGAATAAATTTCTAAGCAGCAAAGCATTCAAAATGTGACCTAGATATTTTTTAATGTGTGCATGCATATACATGAACAAAGAGATTATCTGAAACTGGAACATACATTTTAAAGGGAAACAGTGCATAAAAGTTTGAAAAATGTGCAGTCCAGCCATGTGGTAGAAAAGAAAGCCCTATTTTCTCAGGAGGAATTCAAGCCCAAGCTGACTGCAGATATTTGCTTAATTTAGTAAAAGGAATGGACTGTTAATAGCCAAGACAATGGAGGAAATTTGTCCCAAGCATTTCAGAGAACGTCAAGGCAACCCCTCCCATCACAGGTCCCAAGGCCTAGGAGGAAAAAATGGTTTCCTGTGTCAGGCCTGGCGCCTAGCCACTCTGTGCAGTCTCAGGACATGGTGCCCTGCATCCCAGCCACTCCAGCTCCAGTTGTGGCTAAAAGGGTCCAAGGCACAGCTCAGGCCATTGCTTCAGAGAGTGCAAGCCCCAAGCCTTGACAGCTTCCACATGGTGTTGAGCCTGTAGGTACTCAGAAGGCAAGAGTTGAGGTTTGGGAACCTCCACCTAAAGTTCAGAGGATGTATGGAAACTCCTGAATGGGATGTCCAGGCAGATGTCTGCTGCAGGGGCCGAGCTCTCATGGAGAACCTCTCCTAGGGCAGTGCAAATAGGAAATGTGGAGTTGAAGCCCCAACACAGAGTCCCCAGTGGGACACTGCCTAGTGGAACTGTGAGAAGAGGGCCACCATTCTTTAGACCCCAAAATATCAGATCCAATGACAGCTAGCACTGTGCTCCTAGAATAGCCACAGGCCCAGCCAGGCACAGTGGCTCACACCTGTCATCTCAACACTTTGGGAGGCCAAGGCGGGCAGTTCACCTGAGGTCAGGAGTTCACGACCAGTCTGGCCAACATGGTGAAACCCCATCTCTACTAAAAAAACAAAAATTACCAAGCGTGATGGCAGGTGCCTGTAATCCCAGCTACGCAGGAAGCTGAGACAGGGGAATTGATTGAACCCAGGAAGTGGAGGTTGCAGTGAGCGGAGATCATGCCACTGCACTCCTCCAGTCTGGGTGACAAGAGAGAGATTCTGTCTCAAAAAAAGAAGAAAAGAAGAGAAGCCACAAGGCCTCAATGCCAGCTTGTGAAAGCAGACTTGGGGCTGTATCCTGAGGAGCCACAGGGTCAGAGCTGCCCAAGGCCTTGGGAGCCCACCAGTTTCATCAGCATGGCCTGGATGTGAGACATGTAGTCAAAGGAGATCATTTTGGAGCTTTAAGATTTAATGATTGCCCTGATGGGTTTTGGACTTGCATCAAGAGCATTTACCAGTGCCCGTACTCTCATTATATCTTAGAAGTAACTAACTCATTTTGGTTTTACAGGCTTATAGGCAGAAGGGACTTACCTTGTCTCAGATGAGACTTTGGACTCTGGAATTTTGAGTTAATGCTGAAATGAGTTAAGACTAGAGAACTATAGAGAAGTGATAATTGTATTTTGCAGTGTGAAAAAGTCATGAGATTTGGAAGGGGCCAGCAGCAGAATGATATGGGTTGGATTTGTGTCCCTGTCCAAATCTCATGTTGAATTGTAATTCCGAATGTTGGGGGAGGGGCTTGGTGGGAGGTGATTGGATCATGCAGTTAGATTTCCGCTTTGCTGTTCTCATGATGGTGAGTGAGTTCTCATGAGATCTGATCATTTAAAAGTGTGTGGCACCTCACATTTCTCTCTCTCTCTCTCTCTCTGTCTCATCTACCACCACGTGAAGAAGGTGTATGCTTTCCCTTCACCTTCCACAAAGATTGTAAGTTTTCTGAGGCCTCCCATTTATGGTTCCTGGTAAGCCTATGAAACTGTGAGGCAATTATACCTCTTTTCTTCATAAATTACCCAGTCTTGGGTAGTTCTTTATAGCAGTATGAGAATAGACTAATACAGCCAGCTCTAAGCCAAGGAGAAAAATCAACTCTGCCCCCACATTCCAGACTCCATAACTGTTAGTAGGTACATTTCTGTTCTTTAAGTCACTTTGTTATGACAGTCCTAGCAAAATAATACAGGTGGCATACTTCAAGTGTGCTAAAAATGTGTTTTTCAATTTATCAAGTGGTATGTAAATGAAAAACAGTGTTGATAAAATTTATAAAACTACTACAGTATTTGGCCATCTGTTTTATTTCTTACTCTATATTTACATAAAATTTAAAAAGAAAACAACTAATTTATGAGCATGCTTTCTGAAATAGATTCAAAATATCTGCCTAATTTTTTTCTGAAATCAAGTATGAAAACTTGAAACTGAATCCTTCATTTTGAGGTGTTTGGATGCTTTTCTTCTGATTTATGTCCGATAACCCCACTGCCATGGTTCAGTGCTGAGCTGAAATACAAGCCATCTTTCTTTGTTTTCAGATGATGTCCTGGCTGACTCAAGGTTGCCTATATCTGTGGCCTCTGAAAAGCTTTTCATCTCTTTCCTTTTATAACTCCACTTTGTGTGATATAACTCCACTTTGTGACAGACCTGAAATCCTGGGTCTACAGTGTTCAGAGTTATTGTTGCACATAATGAAAAATGGGTTGGAAGATCATGAAAAGCAGAATTGTAGAGTTTGGAAGATCCCTGAAATTTCCCTGGCTTTTCATCTCAAAAAGAGCTGTCATTTAATGCAAATACTACCTCTCTATTGCTGTGCACCTGTAAAACAGTCACTTGGCTTCTCTGAGTCTCAAAGTCCCTATATGTAAAATGAGAATTAAAAATATCTCCATTTAGGGGTTGTGAGGATTACATTAAAAAATGGCTTTAGTTGGGAGTGGTGGCACACACCTGTAGTCCCAGCTACTCAGGAGGCTGAGGTGAGCAGATTGCTTGAGCTCAGGAGTTTAAGACCAGCTTTGGCTTTTGAAAACACTTAGTCGATTACTTTTATATTACATATACTTGGTAATTCTAATAAAGAATTCCTATCTGGCTTCATTCTGTAGACCTATAACTTTTTTTTTTTTTTTTTTGTGAGACGGACTCTTGCTCTGTCGCCCAGGCTGGAGTGCAGTGGTGTGATCTCGGCTCACTGCAAGCTCCGCCTCCCGGGTTCACGCCATTCTCCTGCCTCAGCCTCCTGAGTAGCTGGGACTACAGGCGCCCGCCACTACTCCCGGCTAATTTTTTGTATTTTTAGTAGAGACGGGGTTTCACCGCATTAGCCAGGATGGTCTCGATCTCCTGACCTTGTGATCCGCCCGCCTCGGCCTCCCAAAGTGCTGGGATTACAGGCGTGAGCCACCGCGCCCGGCCGACCTATAACTTTTTAATTTTATTCTTATCTTTTATCCATACTGGAAGCTATAGCAACTACATTTTTTAAACGTAAATATTGTTTTGATTGCTCATTATATTTTCAAGAGGAGAAACCTTGTCTTGCTCTTTGCTATATTTTAAATAGCAGGGATACTGCCATTTATTATTTGCTAATATTTTTGAATAGAAAAAGAAACATTATTCTTTAATCTTCAGAAAAATATTGGAAAGAAAGAACACAGTATTATTATATTTTGGCTTTTGTCACTCTATTTATTACTGACATACCCAACAGAGCCTGTGCTGATATTTTAAAAATAAAAAACAATGAAGATAAAAAAAGGCACCACAATGTGTTATTCTATTTGATATCCCATATGCATTGTCACAATAATTATAAACCAGCTCTAGGGTAACTATACAGGGAAGAATTAAACCACAGAATGAGGCCTTAATGTGTTCTGTTTCTTTACTTTTTAAACTATAATTACGCTCCAAAATCATTGAACTTTAAATCTGGAAGGGCCATGAAATCTCGTTTTTACCTATTACAAACATTTAACCATTCATATATTTGTTGAACACTTAGCCTACACTGAATAGGAATAAACTCAAAGAAACCCGTTTTGTTACTCTTAAAATATATATGCTCCTAGATGGGATATAATCATTCATTTATCTAGCACATGTTTATTTGATGCCAACAAGTCTATCTTGGGCAACACTTTGTGCTAGGAGTTTGAAATATGGGAATAAAAGACACTGTCTCTCTATGCAAATAGTCACAGTCTGGACATGGCATCAGAAAAGTAAACCAGATATTACTACTATAATGTCTGCTATAATTTGCATATATTTGTATTCCCTTTTTAGTTATGATTACAGATAAACTTCTACAATATATGGTAGTAGTAAGATAAATATTTCTTGGTCGCAAAATTATATAAGGATGTTGAAAAGAATAACATAAAACTTCCTTGAAGAAAGCTGGGAGTGGAAACTCTTAGATTTGAATACTTTGTAATTATTTAATTATTCATGTTTCAGAAAAATTGCCTTGAAGGCACTGTTGTGAGTCAGTTAGATTTGGAACATCTAGAGGTTGAAGCACTATAGATTAATGAGAATACCATTCAAATATCCACCTAAGGTGTAATGGATGTCTTTTTTTGAGACAGAGTCTCACTCTGTTGCTGAGGCTGGAGTGTGATGGCGTGATCTCAGCTCACTGCAATCTCCACCTCCCGGGTTCAAGCGATTCTCCTGCCTCAGCCTCCTGAGTAGCTGATATTACAGGCATATGCCAGCATGCCTGGCTAATTTTTGTATTTTTTAGTAGAGATGGATTTTCACCATGTTGGTAAAGCTGGTCTCAAACTCCTAACCTCGTGTTCCACCTGCCTCGTCCTCCCAAAGTGCTGGGATTACAGGCGTGAGCCAACGTACCTGGCTATGAATGTCATTCTTAATCATGTACACTTAAGCTAGGTACACTAACCCATCACACGTAATCTGAAGGGAGGTTAGTAGAAACAAGGATCAAATTTAAAGAATGTAAAAAAAAATACAACAGTCAAGAATGTTAGTATAGGAATGAATGACAAAATTTAAAAACTAATTGAAACATACACATTCCAAATTAGTAGCAGCCTGGGTCTTATAATGAAACTGATGACAAATCCAAGCTGGGTTATTTTTATAAGTTTTTTTTTAATGTTATTTTCAAAGATGTAGGATGCTACAGAAGTAATCATAGACTAAGGGCAGTAATTCTGGGGTAGGAATATGGATAGAAAGCAGCTACCAGAATTCAGAGTGAGAAATACTTTAATAGTGGGACATAAAAGAGACTTCAGGGAAAGGATCAGGAGAATAAATGTCTCTGTCTTACTTTTGCTTTATCCCTGTGTATTCATGCAGATGCCTAATTGGCTGAACTCTCCCAGAAGCTAGTTGTAAAGGAAGACTGATGATATTCCCTTTATAGGTCAGACACCAGGAGCACAGAGCATAGTAGGGAAGGTAGATAAAGCGTATTAAGGGTCAAATGGCAAAACATTAGCCAAAAATCACATAAGACAGTCATGGGAAGTGTATATTTTCAAGGAAGCAGGCGTCTAGTAACTGAGGAGTGCACAGCTGAGTAGTTGCCTCTATTATATTACATTTTTTAAGATCACAGCTTAGGCCACCACTGAATGTCAAGTGCTTGATGCTTAGAAAATATGGAATAACTTTTTCATCAATGAATTAATGGAATGATGAATGATTCAACTTACCTTTATTTTCTTTTCCATGCTTCTTCTCTTATTTATGACTATACTGTTATCTTCTGGACTTGGATACACTCACCTCCTCCCCCTACACACACTGTATGTGTGTGTATATATGTAGTCACACACTATGAATGTGAGTGGTGCTTATTAAAAAAAAGCACAGTTAATTTTTATATACCAAAATCTTTCTATTCTTCAAGACTATATTAAAGAAAACCTACCAATTTTTTAATCATATAGCATGTTGATTAAAATTAGACTAAAGCTTACTATTTGAAATATATTAGATGATCAATAAATGCTGGTTTAGATAAAATAAATTGCAGTATTAATTTTATTGAGATTTGTCCAATAGATATGTCTGCATCCTCCATTAAATCATGAGATATCTGTGGTCAAGGACCAGACCTAAGTCATATTTATACCTAGAACGGTGTTTTGTATGTGGCCGTATTGAAATAATTATTTGTTAATACATTTATCAAATTTAATACTGATTCAGTGCAGGGAGTGAGGTGACATATGTTGAAAACCCTTAAATGCCAATTGGTCCTTGTAAAGAAGGTATGATAGAATATAGAGATAAAATGCTGGAAAATTTGATACAATGAATCCAGAAAGGTTGTCAAATCATTTGTATTGGTGGCCTGGAAGAATGCAACAAATAATCATTTACATGGCTGGAGTACAGGAAGACTGGTGAAGTAACAAATTACAAAAATTCAATTGTTTGAGTCAGTAGGAAATTAAGTAAGCAGCTTTGTTCTGTAGGTCGGAAGTCCAGGCAGGCTTACCTGCATTCTCTGCTAAGGTTCTCATAAGGCTGAAACTGAAATGTCAACTGTGTGTGACTTTTATCTAGAGTCTTTCGGAGAGGATTGGTTTCTGGGCTCATTCAGGTTGTTACTTGAATTCGTTTCTCTGTGATTGTAAGTATATTTCTTTTCTTCCCCCCTCCTTCCTGGGTGTCAACTAGAAGCTACTCAGTTCCCAGAGGTCAGTTGCATTTTTTGACACATGAGTACCTCCATCTGCAGAACCAGTAACTGCACATCAGCTCTTTCTCAGACTTACCTTTCTGGTTTCTACTTCTACCAGACAGAGAAACTCTCTGCTTTCAAATGACTTAGTCACTAATGTGACAAAGTCAGGCTCACCAGGTAACTTTTCTAGTGTAAAGTAAACTTAATAGCAACCTTAATTACATTTTCAAAATCCCATTTCCTATGTAACATAAAATAATCTTGGGCATATCAATGGGCACATAAGTCATCTTAAAATTCCTTCCACTAAAGGTAGAAAAACACAAGACCTAAAAAGACATCCTTATAAAACTTTGAAATGAGACCTGAGGTAAAAGGGTATTCAAAGGACACTGGTCTAGAGAGATGTGAATTCCTTATTCCTCAGATAAATCTTAAAAATAGACTTTTCATTCATATACCTTATAGACATTTTCTCTTACAGATAAGCAAAACTCAAGACATTAGACAAGTAGACAGTAGAAACAGGCATCAAAGGGCCAGAAAATACTTTTTCCAAAAACAGTACCAATGTGATTCAATAACCAAAAATTCTCAGGTGACCTTATTCTTAACAATACAAGTATAATAAACCCAGTGCTTAAGAGTCTCAAAAAACATGAGAACGCAATTCAGAATGAATTTACCTCCCATCCATGGACAGAGTGGCTCCTCAAACAGATATAAGGGTCTCAGATGTGTGCATTATTATGTAATCAATGGTCTGGTCTGGTAAAAAGTAGAAATAACTCAGATAAATACTTTTGAAACTCCATATCTATCAATATTGACCAGCTGAAGACTACCAGAACCATGCTTTTAGTTTAATAAAATAGGGTGTGTTGGTGTAATTCAATAAGCGAGAGCTCATACCTTGAGGAAATATGGGGCACCTCACTAAAAGTGTACAATAAAATGCCTGGATACAGAATTTGAACTGTAGTTTAAGGCTTTTCTATGAATTGATGCTGTCAGCAAAGATAATTCTGTGACTTGATATCTTTATAATTCTAATTCTAAGGTCAAGATATATGATGTACATTTCAAGCTGTAATTTGTAAAGAAACAGTGAAGATCAGTTCCTATATTTTTAATCTTTTGGTTTTGACATTGTTTCTGTGTTTTTATGTTCGATGGTAGTCTCTGGACTAGCTTGAGTGCCAGGACAAGTCCCGGCTGTCAGATGCTGCTTTTCTTCTTCTCACTAGTGAGTGATAGAGCCAAGCCCAAGTCCAGTGTGGTAGTGTGAGATAGAGGAAATTTAGGGGTAGATATGAACATCACTATCCGCACTTACTGTTATCCAGTCATTATCTTCAGTACAGTTTATTATTGTGGTCTGGGCTTGGGGCTCAGACCTGTAATCCCAGCATCTTAGGGGACCAGGGTGGCGGGATCACTTGCATCCAGAAGTTCGACACCAGACTAGGCAATATAGTAAGACCCTGTCTCTACTAAAAAATGAAAAATTAGCTGGGCATGGTGCCACACACTTATAATCCCAGCTACTTGGGAGGCTGAGGTGGCAGGATCACTTAAGCCCAGGAGGTCGATGACAGCATTCCAGCCTCAATGACAGAGTAAGACCCTCTCCCAAAACCAACAACAATGAAGAGTTTATTATTGTGTATGTACTTTGTGCCTAAAACTGTACTTAGAGATTTGCAATCATTATCTCATTTAATCCTCACAGAAACTTAATGGACTAAGTACTGTTATCATCCTTATTTTACAGACCATGAAACTACCCAGCCCAAGGCTACACAACTAATAATTGATACTTTGTTCACTCGATCACCCTAAGTTACTTCTCTGTAGTCAAGTTACAGCTCTACCAGCAGTCTAAAATTTGAATTGTTGCAGTTTCTCAGCAATTTCACAAATGTTAGAAAGGTTAAGTCACCATTAGGATATTTAAGAAATGTAGAGGATTTGACACACTGCCTAGCACAGAGCAGGACCCACTCAACATATGCTGATTCACTTTCCTGTCCCTGTCTTTAACACAGATTATTTTCAATCATGCAGAGCATTTATACTTTTTTAGGACACAGCCCAAGCTATGAGAAAGTTATAAAATTAAAATCATCAAATCAATTCATCCCAATAATACATACTTTTCTGGAGGAGTAAATTTTTCAGTACTTTGTACTACCTAAAACTTCTTGATTCTATTGAAATCTAAGGCAGATTTCAGGAACGGGCCAAAGAGCGAAAAGTAACCAACTCCTTGCCATCCATAATATTGATGTATTTAAATTATCTGAGATCGTTTAGTCTGTGACCCTGAACCTAATTCTAGTCCATATTACCCATCTAAAGCTTTTGTCATCTTTTCAAAACAGAAATATCTATATCACAAAATATTGTTTTAAAAGCAGTTATAAAAGAAGTATAGCATTTATCAAATAGAAATAGGATGAGGAGGAATCTAGAGCCTAATTATTTAAATCCATTTACAGCTTTTTAAAAATAATTAGTTTATGTTCAAATAAGTAAAAAGGAGAAAAATCAAAATATTTGAGGTAGCCAGTACATTGCTGAGAGGCATCTTATTAATTCCTGCATTCTCCACAACACCTATTACAAGAATAACATATAGAAGCACTCCATAAAAACAGTGCTTGCAGAGAGTTATGGCAGGTAGACCAGTAAATTGGATTGCTTGTTCTATATCACAATCCCAGCCCACTGATCATCATTCAGGGTGACTTTGGGGATATTACTTTAACTTCCTGTGCTTCATTTTCCATATAGCCTAATAATATTTGCTTTTATGTCCTGCATGCTCTGAGAGTGTCACAGTGTTATAAAGGCCAAGTTTTATTGTCAAATGCATTTGTATGCAATTTTAGTCAAAAGCATTTTCAGTCAGTTTTTCTTTTTTTTTTTTTTTAACAAAGAGTTACATTCCCTATTTGAATTGTTTGATTTTTCACTGAATGGCTAAGGCCTCAGCATAATTCCAGGTAATTGTTTATGGGCAGCCTGATTTCCTTAGACAGTATAGAAATGGTACAGTTGGTGTGAATGTAAGACAGATAATCAAATAAAAATAAGGCCTGATTTAAATACTAACTTAAATGTTACATGGATTTTCAAATTACTTGACAGGCTACAGTACAGTAAACGGGACTGTGCCTTTGATAATTCCAATGAGGCAATGCATGGAAATATAAGAAATCTCAGTAGTTATAGTCTCAAACTAAAGATCATAAGAACAAAAACTAAACTTCAGGGCAAGATTCGCTATGAAAATTAAACTTTGGAAACTCATTCAATTGGACATAAGTAGTTCATAGTAGTAATGTCAGAAGTTACAAAAAATCAAGAAAAAAATGAAATGAACTAGACAGATGCCATCACTTTCAAATTTCACAGAAGGCAGAAAAAAATAGAGTAAAATGAAATTTCAAGTGTGGTCTAGAAAGTCTTCACAGATTGATGAGATATTTTATGTGGTAAGCTTTTATAACAAAACTATGAATTTACACATAAAATACCTCTTTCAATATTCATAAAAGTCTGTGTCTGACACTATCTTTGTAACCTGAGACAGAATATGCCAATTGGTCAGATTTGAGACATAAGTGTGCCACTAAGAGTTACCAGTGTTTTTAACCCCATTTAAAACATAAGGACTGATAAAAATAAGAATTATATTTTTTTAAGAGAAAACCAGTATTTATTTTGAGAGTAGGATAATGTACACTAAGCAAACAAAAGAAAAATAATAAATGTATATTAAGTGACTGTAATATACATATACATATACATACATTATAAATGCATAAACGTGTATATACGTATGTATATGCACATATGCACACATACATTACACTAACTTACCTATTTCTTACTCTGCTAAAACTATTTGAGAGTCAAGTAGTTGACGATAATTATCTTTGTGTGAAGCCAACTTTGGTGGGGATTTTCCTGGAGACTTCAGCTTTGATTTCAATGGTATGTGCAGAGGCGTGTTTGAGTGATCAGGTTTCATGAGTCTTCTAGCTTTCTCTTACATTTGTTGGTCTGGACCTTTGAGGAAATGTCAGACACCCAAAAACATATCTTATCAATAAAAAATTGATACAGTGAGTATTCACATCTTTTTGAGTGCTATTCTCACACTGTTGATTTTTCAAAGTTAGTGAATTAAAAAAGCAAAATAAAACAAATAAGATAGTTCCACCATAAAATGTAAAAATAGGCAGTTTTAATGAGGGGGAAACTTATGAAATTTTATATCAGCATATTTTATTACAAACCTTTAAAATCAGAACAGCATAAGATAAGCTTAGATAACACATTTAGTGTGTAGCTTGATTGTTAGCATCAGGTATTATAGCTCTAACACTTGGCACTTAACAGTTGATATATATTGATATAATTAAGAACTTTGGAAAAATGAGTAATGAATTTATGTCTCTATGTCTCTATTTAATCTCTTTAGATATTTCTATTTATATATTTTGTCTAAATATTTTATATTTGTATCTATACTTCTGTCTAGATAATTTTTGAAGTTTGTAGTATTAGCAGAAAGGAACAATTTACTGCTATTGAGGATATACTATTGTGAATTATTATATATTAATTGTGTACTGTGGAATAATGTGTATCAATACACTATTGACCTCAGGTTAAGCCACACACACACACACACACATACACACACACACACACAACATTCTTAAATTTTTAAAGAAAAAAATTTTAAAGAAAAACAGGGTTGATCTGACTTAAAGTCAGACTATATTGCCTTTTGCTTTATGATTTTGGAAAAGTTAGAAAACTTTAATGAGTTTGTTTCTCTTCTTTATATAGTCATCAAAAATATCTTAAATATAAAAATAATATAGAATTTAGTGCTCCTGATGAAAGAATATAATCAGCCCTTGAAAATTAATGAGAAAAAAATCATCTGGAGAATCTCCAATGCAGTAGAATTTAGCAAGTAACACAGTGAGTTAAATTCCAAGTAAAGTATAACTTCTGTTTTAAAACCCATGGTACATAGGTTTTTAATAAGTGTTTATTAGGAAAATCAATAGAGTTCAATGTAAGAGAAGAGGTAAAGAGAATAGGTGTATAAAAACGAAGGCCAAACTCATTATACATATTCAGAGTTTACCCAAGAAAAAATAACATTCCACAGGGCAAGTTATTTACAAGGAAAATCTTCTTGATGCAATTAGCCTCTGTGATTCCCAATCCTATTAGATTATGGAGCCTGGACTCTTAGTGCAATTGCATGGATTCTCCTAATGACATTTATCCAGGATAGGGTTTAAGTTTTGCAAAGAGCTGTTGCTCAGCAATGTTTGATTAAGTAAAGTACAAATGCTGTAGTGCTAAATATCTGCTTAACAGCTGCATCTTTAAAGCTTTTGTACTAACTCTTTGAAGCCATAAAGTCAATTATGGATTTGCATATCCCCATTATAAGACAGTGAGACTGTCATAGATGATGAAAGCTTATGGCCTTATAATGCCCCAAGAAAAGAAGACTTCTGCTAAGAGGCAAAGCTGTACCAGAGTCCAGGGTATAATTATTCAATCCACTAAAATTGCAAAAATATCTGAAGTATCACTTCAGATCATTTTTCAAGACGTGCTTCCTGACCTACTAAATTCGATGGCATTTTTCTTCTTTCAGGAAATGAACAACAGGCCCAATAATTTCAGAGTGATTTATGAGTATCCAATGCAATGGCACACTATGGACAGACTTTATATGAACAAATCTGAAAAAAAATAGTTTGTTCTGGTATTTCTTGGGTTAATGCAACTGATAATGATTGTTGTCTAATGCTGGTTTATGTAGTAAAAAGTAACACAATTAGAATTAGACATTGGTACAATGTGTGGGCATAGTTCTGTTGTAGGATTTTTAAAATGGCTTCCCAAAGATAAATTAACTTCTGTTTGTTTTTTTTTTTTTTTTTTTTTTTTTTTTTTTTGAGACGGAGTCTCGCTCTGCCACCCAGGCTGGAGTGCAGTGGCGCAATCTCAGCTCACTGCAAGCTCCGCCTCCCAGGTTCACGCCATTCTCCTGCCTCAGCCTCCCGGGTAGCTGGGACTACAGGGGCCCGCCACCACGCCCGGCTAATTTTTTTGTATTTTTAGTAGAGATGGGGTTTCACAGTTTTAGCCAGAATGGTCTAGATCTCCTGAAGTCATGATCCGCCCACCTCGGCCTCCAAAAGTGCTGGGATTACAGGCATGAGCCACTGCGCCCAGCCGATAAATTAACTTCTAAATCTCCAGCATCTGCAAATATTACTTTATATCTCAAAGATTAAATATAACGCAAAATATGTAGTCAAGTGTCTTGAAAGAAGCTTAACTTGGATTATTCTCGTGGGCCTTAAATGCCATCACAGTAGAAGAAAGAAACCAAAGGAAATTACACATATATATAGAAGAGAATGCTATGTGGATAGGAAGTCAAGAGAGATATGCTAAGAAATGCTGATAACTACTAAAACCTTAAAGACACAAGTAACAAATTCTCCTTTAGAGCCTCTGAAGGAAATGCAGCCATGACAATACCTTGATTTCAGCCCAAAGATACTGTGATTTTGGACTCCTGGTCTCTAGAACTGTGACAGAATAAATTTCTGTTGTTTTCAGCCATCCCAGTTTGTAGTAATTTGTTATAACAGCCACAAGAAACAAACACAAGTTCTATCTCATTTTATCACATGGAGAAGTTTGTGTAATTATAACTGCAATCAATATACAGAACTATTTCCATCACGGCAAAGATTTATCTTGTGTTAATTATTTATAGTCACATCAATCTCACTCCCCCCATTATTTATTTATTTATTTATTTATTTATTTATTTTTACTTTAAGTTCTGGGATACAAGTGCAGAACTTGTAGGTTTGTTACATAGATATATGTGTGCCATGGTGGTTTGCTGCACCTATCAACGGGTTATCAAGATTTTAAGCCCCGCACGCATAGCTGTTTGTCCTAATGCTCTCCCTCCCCTTGCCCTCTGCCCCCCGACTGGCCCCGGTGTGTGGGTGTGTGTTGTTTTCTTCCCTATGTTCATGTTCCCCAACCATCTTTTATCTCTAGTATCTACTAATCTATCTACTATCTCTACAATATTTTCAGTTAGAGAATTTTATATAAGTGGAATTATGCCTTATGTGACCTTTTAATAATAGCTTTTTCATTCAACATAATGCCCTTGTGATCCATCCAAGTTGCTCTATGTTTTAATCATTCCTTTCTTTTTATTGCTGAGAGGTATTCCATTGTATAGTGGTAACATAGTTTAGCTATTCATATTTTGAGATGCATTTTGGTTGTTTCTAATTATTAACTATAAAAAATAAAGCTGCTATGAATGTTCATGCACCAGATTTCATGCGGAAGTAAATTTTCATCTGTCTGGGTTATATCAAAAGTATGTTGAGCTTTAGAAACTGCCAAATGTACTCCAGAATGGATGTACAATTTTACATACCACCAGCAATATATGTAAAATTTAGTATCTCTACATTCCTCAGAGCATTTGGTATTGTCACTTAAAAAAAAAAAAAACTATTCAAACAGGTATGGAGCTATATTTCATTGTTATTCTAATTTTAATTTATTAAATAGCTAGTGATATTGAATATCTTTTCATGTGCTTATTCGTCATCTATAAACTTTTTTCATTGAAATGTCTCTTCATGTAGCTTCCCCAATTTCTAATTGGATTGCTTTTTTTTTCAATGTTGAGTTATGACAGTACTTTATTCATTATAGATACGAATCTTGCTAGACATGTGTCTTGTAAATATATTATTCCAATCTGTAACTTGTCTTTTCATGGTGATTAGAGGGTCTTTCATATGGAAAAATTTTAATTTTTGATAAAGTCCAATTTATTGATTTCTTTCTTTCATAAACCATGGTTTGAGTATTATGTCTCAGAATTCTTCCTTAAGATATATATATAGATATATATATGTGTATATGTATGTATGTATACATAGATATATATGTGTATATATATACATATACACATATATACATATTCTATACGTATATAGGCTGTGAGTAGCCAATTGTTCCATTATCATTTCTTAACATGGTTATTCTAACTCCATTGAATTACACTTGTGTCAAAAAACTGTCTGCTGTATTTGTGTGAACCTTTTTCCAGATTCTCTATTCTGTTCTATGGATCTATGTTCCATATCTTTTCACTAATAACTCAGAGCCTTGATTAACTGTAACTATATAATAAATATTAAAATCAGGTGGAATACTTACTCCTGCTTTATTCTTCCTTTTCAAAATTATCTGAGGTATTCTAATGTCATTGACATTCCTTATAAGTCTTAGTATAATCTTGTCGTTATATACAAAAAAAATTTTGCTGGAATTTTCATAGAAACTGTGTTGAAAATGTACATCAATTTGAGGAGAATTGACATATTAACTATTTTAAGTCTTCCAATTCATGAACATGGAATGCCTCTCAGTTTGTTAGATATTTTCTTTCTTGCATCAACATTTTGCAGCTTTTAGCATAAAAGTCCTGTATATGTTTTCATAGATTTTCCAATGATTCTTTTATTTTTGAACAATTATAAATAATATAGTTTTTTTAAATTTCAAGTTTAATATATTTATTGTTAGTATATAGAAAAACTATTGCTATTTTTATGTTGATCTTGAATCCTGTATTTTATTTATGTGGAACTTGTATTCAATTAGTTCCTATAGATATTTTGTTTGTTGGGTTGATTAGCTAAATTTTTGTTTATTATATATATATATATAAATGCATATATAAATGTATTATATATTATATAAATGTATATATATAAATGTACATATATGTTATATATGTACATACATATAGTAGATTTCTTGTTATTTCTGTGTAGAACATCATAACATTCACAACTAGAAGTTTAACTTCTTTGTTGTGATCTCTATGAATTTTATTGCTTTCCTTATTGAACTGGTTAGAACTGGCAGTACTGTGCTGAATAGCAGTAGTGATAAGGAATATTTCTGCCTTGTTCTTGATCTCAGGCTGAAGACATTTACTCTTCCACAATTAACTGTTGTGTTAGCTGTAGATTTTATATCAGGCTGAAGTTTTATATCAAGCTGAAAAGATTCACTATACCCTGGTTTTCTTAGAGTGTTTGTTGTGAAAAGGTATTGTATTTTGTCAAACGATTTGCAGCACTAATTGACAATATCACATTTTTTTTCTTACTAAGCTTATGGGGAGTAATATTACTTAATTTTTAAATATTAAGACGTGCAAACTTGAAATTAGTTCCTATTGGTCATCTTGTGTATGTAGTTTTATGTATTGCTGAATTTAGTATTCTAATATTTGATTCAGAATTTTGGCATCTACATTTATAAGAAAAATTGATCTATTTTACTTTTCTTTCCTTTTTTGTTATACTGTGTCCATCTGGTTTTAGTATCAGGTTATATAAGTCAGCTTATGCTGTCTTAAAAGTTGTCATCGACTAGGTGGATTTAACAACAGAGATTTATTTCCTCACCATTCTAGAAGCTAAAAGACTAAGATCATGCCGTCAGCACGGCTGAATTCTGGTCTTCTTGGCTCTCGTAATTTTGACTTGGTGATTTTCACTTGAAACATGGACGTTTAGGTTATTATAGAACTCTGGATTTTACTTTCATCTTGCATTTTAGTGGGCTTCCTCTGATGTTACTCTGATGAGGGAAAAGGTATACTATCTCATTGTTTCAGGTGACAGTAGAAGTTCATCTTGTTAAAATCTAGTGGAAATGAGAGTCCTATTTCCCCACTTGACTTTTACTAGGAAAGGGGTGACACCAGATTTGTGTATATTTCTGTGGTATTTGACTGGTGTGGAGCAGTATTGTTTAAATTTTGTTTTGTCTTGCAAGTTTGTCCCTTTCCTGGTTCTTTGGCCAAATTGAGCAGGCTTTTGGGAGAACTTGATTGAATGCTTTGAATCATTGGTATTTCTAAGTTTCCAGTTTTCCCAGCCTTAGATAGATAAGGCAACAACAACAAAACATAGGGAGCTCGAAAACTTGTCATTTCCTGTGTCCTGAAGTCTTGAGCTTCTTTCTCAGCCTTTAAGAGTTTTCTTATGTGTCTTTATTATATGGTGTCTAGCATTTTAATTTGAATTTAGAGAGAGGATAGATGATATATTAAATATAAATGAGAATCAAATTTTCTTCCTGGAAAGAGAGGTCTCACATTTCTGTTTTTAACAGAGCATGCTGCCATTTTTTTTTCTCCCAAATAGCATGCAATTCACAGATGAGTCCAGTTACATGTCTAATATCTGTTGTGAGTTGTACTCTTACCCAAGGGGCAGGTATTTAGCTTGCAAAACTGTTCATATATTTCCCTAGGCTGGACTATCGGAGACCTTAAATCTCCTCTGTATTTATGTTTTAAGTTTAAGTTTCACTCATTAAAAGTTAGAAAAGAAGTGAGTTAAAAAACTGCTTCTTTTTAAATTTTTAAATTTTTAAATTTTTAAAAATTGAGATGGGGTTTCACTATGTTGCCCAGGCTGGTCTCGTAATCCTGGGCTCAACCAATCCTCTGCCCTGGCCTCCTAAAGAGTTAGGATTACAGACATAAGCCATCACACCAGGGCAAAAACTGCTTCTTTTTATAATAAAGCTTCAAAAAGGAGATTAGGTATATTTGAGTTAAGATTACAGACATAAGCCACCACACCAGGAAAAAAACTGCTTCTTTTTATAATAAAGCTTCAAAAAGGAGATTAGGTATATTTGCTCCAAAAATAGCAATTTGAATTTTTTTAATGAGATTTATTTTTTCAAATTTTATTTTTCAAAATAAAGACCACCAAATGCCTCATTCTTATAGGAAATCTAAATAGAAAATATACAAAACATAATAACTCCTATCATCCAATCCTGGCCATTCTGAGTCAATTACTGATGCATTTTCATTCAATTATTTTCATGTGCTGAGTCTCACCTGAGGAAAGGGACCCGCATTATGGAGTTGGCAAGTGCCATTATAGCCTCAAAAGTGCAAGAGTGTCATCGGGGAATCTGCCCCGATATTCACATAGGTTCTTTTCTGTTTTTCCTAAGCATTGGCTGGCTTGAGAAATAAAGGGACAAAGTACAAAAGAGAGAAATTTTAAAGCTGGGCATCCGGGGGAGACATCACATGTTGGTAGGATCCATGATGCACCACAAGACACAAAAACCAGCAAGTTTTTATTAGAGATTTTCAAAAGGGGAGGGAGTGTGCGAATAGGTGTGGGTGACAGACATCAAGTACTTAACAGGATAATAGAATATCACAAGGCAAGTGGAGGAAGGGCAAGATCACAGGACCACAGGACTGAGGCGAAATTAAAATTGCTAATGAAGTTTCGGGCACCATTGTCATTGATACCATCTTATCAGGAGACAGAGTTTTGATATCAACCCGTCTGACCAAAATTTATTAGGCAGGAATTTCCTCTTCCTAATAAGCCTGGGAGCGCTATGGGAGACTGGAGTCTATTTCATCTCTACAGCCTCTACCGTAAGAGATGGCTATGCCCAGGGAGGCCAGTTTAGAGACCTACCCACAGGCGCACATTCTCTTTCTCAGGGATGTTCCATGCTGAGGAAAAGAATTCAGCGATATTTCTCCCATTTGCTTTTGAAAGAAGAGAAATATGGCTCTGTTCCACCCGGCTCACCTGCAGTCAGTTTAAGATTATCTCTTTTGTTTCCTAAACATTGCTGTTATCTTGTTCTTTTTTCAAGGTGCCCAGATTTCATATTGCACATGCTCTACAATTTGTGCAATTAATGCAATTATCACATGGTCCTGAGGGGACATACATCCTCCTCGGCTGACAGGATTAAGAGATTAAAGTAAAGACGGGCATAGGAAATCACAAGGTTATTGACTGGGGAAGTGACAAGTGTCCATGAAATCTTCACAACTTATGTTTAGAGATTGCAGTAAAGACAGGCATATGAAATTATAAAAGTATTAATTTGGGGAACTAATAAATGTCCATGAAATCTTCACAATCCACGTTCTTCTGCCATGGCTTCAGCCAGTCCCTCTGTTTGGGGTCCCTGACTTCACGCAACAAGTGTACATTTCTGGGTGCTGTTCACTTCTGCTATCGACTTTCATCACTCCCTTTAGTGTCTCCCTCAGGCCAATCACCATGACTCTTTAATCAAATTAACATTTCAAATGCCATTTCCAAAACTTTTTTTTCAAATACTATGTAATCAGGTGACAGACATCCACCTGTGACAGGACATCTGCGTGCGACTCAAAACATCTGAGAGTTTTTCCTGGTGAATTCAGTCTCCCCTCCTGCCAAGTAAAGGAGTTCCTGTGGTGGCCTTCTCGCCCCTCCAAAATCTCGGGGGAAGCGGGACTAAAGGATCAAGCTGAGGTGAATGTGTAGCCTGGTGACCACAGCGCGTGGGGGTGGGGCAATTGCCAGGCACCCCCACCCTCCCCGTGCTGCCTCCAGCGTGAGTGACAACCTGGTCTCTGGCTCTGGAGCTGTGGCGCCGAACAAGTCCCGCAGGGCCTTACTTGACCACCAACGACACCACTCCCAGAGCTGATTCACTGTGCCCAGCTCCTTTCTTGAC
This sequence comes from Symphalangus syndactylus, assembly GCF_028878055.3. Classification (NCBI taxonomy): domain Eukaryota; kingdom Metazoa; phylum Chordata; class Mammalia; order Primates; family Hylobatidae; genus Symphalangus; species Symphalangus syndactylus. The sequence continues at coordinate 32,532,426 of NC_072428.2, read as the reverse complement.
GAGGCTTCAGTCCCTTAGTTGGCCTCAATCTGTCCACCTTTGGAGAGGTTTGAGCACTAGCGGAGACAGGTAGACACAGAGAAGTAACAGAACCCAGAGGAAGCTGGAGAGAGACAGCGAGGAAACGAGGGCTGGGCAGGCAGCAGCTTGAAATTCAGCCCAGTGCCCTACCTGCTGCCTCTCCTGCCCATGCTGGTCCTCAGCACCAGGTGAGTCCAGGATCCTGAGTGACCTGAGCCCAGGGGCGCTGTCCAGGCAAGGTGAGTCCTACTGCGAACCACTAGGGGTCAAAGACACTCAGTGAACTCTGAATTTCCTTCCTCGGTTAGAGTTTCTGTGATTAGGACTCTAATACACTACAGCAGCAAAGGCCTTTTGGAGGAAATCTCAGGACTGCTTCCTGTGTGCAGGGACAAAGGTTTTTTGTTTTGTTTTGTTTTCCTACCAAAGGCAACACGTTTCTCTCCAGCCCTAATTGTATTGAACATGAACTCGCAGATAACAGAGAACAAAGAACTGAAATAGAATCAAAATATCAAGAAGGAAATTGTCACCAAGCATTGCCCTTACACTGGAGCTGTCTCAGTCACAGGGCCCTCCCAATACAGGTGTTTGATTTTAGGGTATAAGGAGCCAGAGATGACAGATAGGTTCTGGGATATGTGTAACCTTGTTGTATGTTTGTTTTTAATGTCTCTGGACCTCTGAAATGACCTGTTTCAATGTCTGGAAGAGGCTAAATGGCAAGAGAATGCATAAGTTTTTATGATCCCTAGAAGCCAAACTAAAAAAGCAGCGAAAGAGACAATTTACAGTAGAAACTCTTCCAGAGTGCTGATACTCTCTTAATGACCCCAGATGGGACTTTTTAAGGTATTATATATATATAAAAGAATTTACATTTTTTCCCGGGCAAGATGGCCAAATAGGAACAGCTCCGGTCTGCAGCACCCAGCAAGACCAATGCAGAAGGCAGGTGATTTCTATATTTCCAACTGAGGTACCTGGTTCATCTCATTGGGACTGGTTAGACAGTGGGTACAGCCCACAGAAGGTGAGCAGAAGCAGGGTGGGGAGTTGCATCACCTGGGAAGCACAAGGCGTTGGGGAACTCCCTCCCCTACCCAAGGGAAGCCATGAGGGACCTTGCCATGAGGGACCCTGCTATCCAGCCCAGACACTACACTTTTCCCATGGTCTTCGCCACCCACAGACCAGGAGATAACCTTGGGTGCCTATACCACAAAAACCCTGGGTTTCAAGCACAAAACTGGGCAGCTGTTTGGGCAGATGCCAAGCTAGCTGCAGGATTTTTTTTTTTTTTTTTTTTTGTACCACAGTGGTGCCTGGAACATCAGTGAGACGGAACCATTCACTCCTCTGGAAAGGGGGCAGAAGCCAGGGAGCCAAGTGGTCTTGCTCAGCAGATCCCACCCCCACAGAGCCCAACAAGCTAACATCCTCTTGCTTGAAATTCTTGCTGCCAGCACAGCAGTCTGAAGTCCACCTGGGATGCCCAAGCTTGGTGGGGGGGAGGGGCATCTGCCATTACTGAGGCTTGAGTAAGCAGTTTTCCCCTCACAGTATAAACAAAGCTGAAGGGAAGTTCTGGCTGGGTAGAGCCCACCACAGCGACACAAAGCTACTGTAGCCAGACTGCTTCTCTAGATTCCTCCTCTCTGGGCAGGGCATCTCTGAAAGAAATGCAGCAGCCCCAGTCAGGGGCTTATAGATAAAAATCCCATCTCATGGGACAGAGCACCTGGGGGAAGGGGAACCTATGTGTGCAGCTTCAGCAGACTTAAACATTCCTGCCTGCTGACTCTGAAGAGAGTACTGGATCTCCCAGCACTGTGCTTGAGATTTACTAAGGGACAGGCTGTCTCCTTAAGTGGGACGCTGACCCCTGTGCCTCCTGACTGGGAGACACCTCCCAGCAGGGGTCGACAGACACCTCATACAGGAAAGCTCCGACTGGCATCTGGCAGGTGCCCCTCTGGAATGAAGCTTCCAGAGGAAGGAGCAGGCAGCAATCTTTGCTGTTCTGCAGGATCCGCTGGTGATACCTAGGCAAACAGGGTCTGGAGTGGACCCCCAGCAAACTCTAGCAGACCTGCAGAAGGGGGTCCTGACTGTTAGAAGGAAAACTAACAAATAGAAAGGAATAACATCAATATCAACAAAAAGTAGGGCCACCCAAAAATTCCATCCGAAGGTCACCAATGGCAAAGACAAAAGGTAGATAAATTCATGAAGATGAAGAAAAACTAGTCCAAAAAGGCTGAAAATTCAAAAACCAGAATGCCTCTTCTCCTCCAAAGGATCACAACTCCTTGCCAGCAAGGGAACAAAACTGGATGGAGAATGAGTTTGACAAATTGAAAGAAGTAGGCTTCAGAAGGTGGCTAATAACAAACTCCTCCAAGCTAAAGGAGCATGATCTATCCCAATGCAAGGAAGCTAAGAATCTTGATAAAAGGTTAGATGAATTGCTAACTAGAATAACCAGTTTAGAGAAGAACATAAATGACCTGATGGAGCTGAAAACCACAGCATGGGAACTTGGGGAAGCATACACAAGTATCAATAGCCAAATCGATCAAGCAGATAAAAGGATATGAGAGATTGAAGATCAACTTAATGAAATAAAGTGTGAAGACAAGATTAGAGGAAAAAGAATGAAAGGGAATAAATATGGCACATATATACCATAGAATACTATGCAGTCATAAAAAATGACAAGTTCATGACCTTTGTAGGGACATGGATGAAGCTGGAAACCATCATTTTCAGCAAACTATCGCAAGGACCAAAAACCAAACACTGCATGTTCTCACTCATAGGTGGGAATTGAACAATGAGAACACATGGACACAGGAAGGGGAACATCACACACCAGGGACTGTTGTGGGGTGGGGGGAGGGGGGAGGGATAGCATTAGGAGATACACCTAATGCTAAATGACGAGTTAATGGGTGCAGCACACCAACATTGCACATGTATACATATGTAACAAATCTGCACTTTGTGTACATGTATCCTAAAACTTAAAGTATAATAATAATACAATAAAAATAAAATAAAATAAAATAAAATAAAATAAAATAAAGGGAATGAATAAATCCTCCAAGAAATATGGGACTATATGAAAACACCAAACCTATGTTTGATTGGTGTATGTGAAAATGACAGGGAGAATGGAACCAAGTTGGAAAACACACTTCAGGGTATTATCCAGGAGAATTTCCCCAACCTAGCAATACAGGCCATCATCCAAATTCAGGAATTAGAAAGAACACCACAAAGATACTCCTTGAAAATAGCTACCAGGAGACACATAATTGTCAGATTTATCAAGAGTGAAATGAAGGAAAAAATGTTAAGGGCAGCCAGAGAGAAAGATTGGGTTATCCACAAAGGGAAGCCCATCAGACTAAGAGTGGATATCTCTGCAGAAAGCCAGAAGACAGTGGGGGGAGGGGGGGCAATATTCAACATTCTTAATGAAAAGAATTTTCAACTAAGAATTTCATATCCAGCCAAACTGAGCTTCATAGTGTGTCCAGAATTGGTGGGTTCTTGGTCTCATTGACTTCAAGAATGAAGCCACAGACACTCACGGTGAGTGTTACAGTTCTTAAAGGCGGCGTGTCTGGAGTTTGTTCCTTCTGATGTTCAGATGTGTCCGGAGTTTCTTCCTTCTGGTGGGCTCGTGGTATTGCTGGCTTCAGGAATGAAGCTGCAGACCTTCGCAGTGAGCGTTACAGCTCATAAAAGCAGTGTGGACCCAAAAAGTGAGCAGTAGCAAGATTTATTGCAAAGAGTGAAAGAACAAAGCTTCCACAGTGTGGAAGGGGACCTGAGCGGTTTGCCACTGCTGGCTTGGGTAGCCTGCTTTTATTCTCTTGTCTGGCCCCACCCACGTCCTGCTGATTGGTAGAGCCAAGAGGTCTGTTTTGACAGGGCGCTGATTGGTGCGTTTACAATCCCTGAGCTAGACATAAAGGTTCTCCACCTCCCCATCAGATCAGTTAGATACAGAGTATAGACACAAAGGTTCTCCAAGGCCTCACCAGAGCAGCTAGATACAGAGTGTCGATTGGCGCACTCACAAACCCTGAGCTAGACACAGGGTGCTGATTGTTGTGTTTACAAACCTTGAGCTAGATACAGAGTGCCGATTGGTGTATTTACAATCCCTGAGCTAGACATAAAGGTTTTCCAAGGCCCCACCAGAGTAGCTAGATACAGAGTGTCGATTGGTGCATTCACAGACCCTGAGCTAGACACAGGGTGCTGATTAGTGTATTTACAATCCCTGAGCTAGACATCAAGGTTCTCTACATCTCCACCAGACTCAGGAGCCCAGCTGGCTTCACCCAGTGGATCCTGCACCAGGGCTGCAGGTGGAGCTGCCTGCCAGTCCCACGCCGTGTGCTTGCACTCCTCAACCCTTGGGTGGTCGATGGGACTGGGCACCATGGAGCAGGGGGTGGCACTCATCAGGGAGGCTCAGGCTGCACAGGAGCCCATGGAGGGGGTGGGAGGCTCAGGCATGTCAGACTGCAGGTCCCGAGCTCTGCCCCGCAGGAAGGCAGCTAAGGTCTGGTGAGAAATCGAGCGCAGCGCTGGTGGGCTAGCACTGCTGGGGTCCCAGTACACCCTCCACAGCCACTGGCCTGGGTGCTAAGTCCCTCATTGCCTGGGGCCAGCAGGGCTGGCCAGCTGCTCCGAGTGCAGCGCCCGCCAAGCCCACACCTACCCGGAACTCCAACTGGCCTGCAAGTGCCGCACGCAGCCCCGGTTCCCACTTGGGCCTCTCCCTCCACACCTCCCTGCAAGCTGAGGGAGTGGGCTCCGGCCTTGGCCAGCCCAGAAAGGGGCTCCCACATTGCAGTGGTGGGCTGAGGGGCTCCTCAAGTGCTGCTAAGTTGGGATCCCAGGCAGAGGAGGCGCCGAGAGTGAGCGAGGGCTGTGAGGACTACCAGCACGCTGTCACCTCTCAATCCCCCCTCTAAACAGGACATCCCAACTACTGTTGGGAATTTGGCTGATGACTGCTCTAGCTACTTCCTGCTGGATAGGGGTGAAGAAGGGGCTCTGCAGTTGTAGTGTCCTTCAGAGGGGAACTCTCTTGGCCAGGGGAAGTGCCAGCGGGTTGGTCCAGGGGTCCTCGGTAGAAGTTGTTAGTTGAACTCATTTGGGGTTCCATTTGTAAGACCATCTGTAGCTTGATGGCTTCGATTCTAGAGGAAACAAATTTACAAGAAGGTTAAAAATACAGGTCCCAAAGGTGAGTAACAGCAAGATGGCTGCCAAGGGACCTAGAAAGGGGAGAAGCCATGTTGCCCAACTCCAGAGGTTGGTATAAGAATTTGAAAGGCATTGTCTGATTTCAGAAGTCTTTCCTGTAAATGCCGAGCGGCATCTCGTACTATCCCCGACTGGTTAGTGTAAAAACAACATTCTTCCCCTAAGAAGGTGCAGAGTCCTCCTTTCTCAGCAGTGAGGAGGTCTAGGCCTTGGCAGTTTTGGAGAGTCACTGCTGCTAAAGAGTCTATTTGGGATTGTAAATTAAGAATAGATTTCGTTATTTCTTGCAAACTGTCTGAGAAGCAGATATGGGTTGAAGATCCACATAAGTAGAATATGCCTTGGCTGGGTAGACAGAAATTTACCCTGGCTTTTAAAGGAATGGGATGCACTGTTTTTTTTTTACTACTTCCATCTCTCTTTCACTTCTCCTCTGTCTCTCTCTTTCTCTCTTTCTCTCCTTGACTTTCTGTGTCTGTCCCTCTTTCTGTAGGAAAAGGAAAAATACAATTTTTTTCCAGACAAGCAAATGCTGAGGGATTTTGTCACCATCAGGCCTGCTTTACAAGAGCTCCTGAAGGAAGGACTAAATATGGAAGGGAAAACTTGTACCAGCCAGTGCAAAAACAAACCACAGTGTAAAGACTGTCAACACTGTGAAGAAACTGCATCAACTAATGGGCAAAAGAATCAGGTAGCATCGTAATGACAGGATCAAATTCACACTTAACAAACAATATTAACCTTAAATATAAATGAGCTAAATGACCTAATTAAGACACAGACTGGCAAATTGGATAAAGAGTCAAGACCCATCAGTGTGCTGTATTCAGGAGACCCATCTCATGTGCAAAGGCACACATAAGCTCAAAATTAATGGATGGGGGAAGACTTACCAAGCAAATGGAAAGCACAAAAAAGCAGTGGTTGAAATCCTCGACTCTCATAAAACAGACTTTAAATCAACAAAGCACAAAAAAGACAAAGTAGGGCATTACATAACGGTAAAGGATCAATGCAACAAGAAGAGCTAACTATCCTAAATATATATGCACCCAATACAGGAGCACCTAGATTCATAAAGCAAGTTCTTAGAGACCTGCAAAAAGACAGACTCCCACATAATAATTGTGGGAGACTTTAACACCCCACTGTCAATATTAGACAGATCAACTAGACCAAAAATTAACAAGGATATTCAGGACTTGAATTCAGCACTGGAACAAGCAGGTCTAATAGACATCTACAGAACTCTCTGCTCCAAATCAACAGAATATGCATTCTTCTCAGCACCACATAGCACTTATTCTAAAATCGACCCCATACTTTTGGAAGTAAAATACTCCTCAGCAAATGGGAAATAATGGAAATCATGGCAAACAGTCTCTCAGACCACAATGCAATCAAATTAGAACTCAGGATTAAGAAACTTATTAAAAAACACACAACTACATGGAAACTGAACAACCTGCTCCTGAATGACTACTGGGTAAATAACAAAATGAAGGCATAAATAAATAAGTTCTTTGCAAACAATGAGAACAAATATACAATGTACTAGTATCACTGGGACACAGCTATAGCAGTGTTTAGAGGGAAATTTATAGCATTAAATGCCCACGAGAGAGCAGGAAAGGTCTAAAATAGACACCCTAACATGACAATTAAAAGGACTAGAGAATAAAGAGCAAACAAATTCAAAGGCTAGCAGAAGACAAGAAATAACCAAGATCAGAGAAGAACTGAAGGAGATAGAGACGAAAATCCCTTCAAAAAATCAGTGAATCCAGGAGATATTTTTTTGAAAAGTTTAACAAAATAGATAGACCGCTAGCCAGACTAACAAAGAAGAAAAGAGAGAAGAATCAAATAGACACAATAAAAAAATGATAAAGGGGAGATCACCACTGATCCCACAGAAACACAAACTACCATCAGAGAATACTGTAAATACCTCTATGCAAATAAACCAAGGAATCTGGAAGAAATGGATAAATTCCTGTATACATATGTCCTTCCAAGACTAAACCAAGAAGAAATCAAATTCCTGAATAGATCAATAATAAGTTCTGAAATTGAGGCAGTAATTAATACCCTTCCAACTAAAAAAAGGCCAGGACCAGAAGGATTCACAGCCAAATTCTACTAGAGGTACAAAGAAGGGCTGGTACCATTCCTTCTAAAACTATTCTAAACAATAGAAAAAGAGGGACTCATCCCTAACTCATTTTATGAGGCCAGCATCATCCTGATACCAAAACCTGGCAGAGACACAACCAAAAAAGAAAATTTCAGGCCAATGTCCCTCATGAACATTGATGCAAAAATCCTCAATAAAATACTGGCAAAACAAATCCAGCAGCACATCAAAAAGCTTAACCACCATGATCAAGTCGGCTTCATCCCTGAGATGCAAAGCTGGTTCACTATATGCAAATCAATAAACATAATCAATCACAAAAAGAACCAATGACAAAAACCACATGATTATCTCAATAGATGCAGAAAAGGCCTTTGATAAAATTCAACAACACTTCATGCTGAAAACACTCAATAAACTAGGTATTGATGGAACATTTCACAAAATAGTAAGAGGTATTTATGACAAACCCACAGCCAATATCAGACTGAATGGACAAAAGCTGGAAGCATTCCATTTGAAAACTGACGCAGGACAAGGATGCCCTCTCTCACCACTCCTATTCACCATAGTATTGGAAATTCTGGCCAGGGCAATCAAGCAAGAGAAAGAAATAAAGCGTATTCAAATAGGAAAAGAGGCAGTAAAATTATCTCTTTTTGCCAATGACATGATTGTATATTTAGAAAACTCCATCATCTCAGCCCAAAAACTTCTTAAGCTGATAAGCAGATTCAGCAAAGTCTCAGGATACAAAATCAATGTGCAAAAATCACAAGCATTCCTGTACACCAATAATAGACAAATAGCCAAATCATGAGTGAACTCTCACTCACAATTGCTACAAGGGAATAAAATACCTAGGAATACAACTTACAAGGGATGTGAAGGACTTCTTCAAGGAGAACTACAAAGCACTGCTCAAAGAAATAAGAGAGGACACATACAAATGGAAAAATATTCCATGCTGATGGATAGGTAGAATCAATATTGTGAAAATGACCATACTACTCAAACTAATTCATGTATTCAATGCTATTCCCATCAAGCTACCATTGACTTTCTTCACAGAAGTAGTAAAACCTACTTTAAGTTTTATATGGATCCAAAAAAGAGCCCATATAGCTAAGACAATCCTAAGCAACAGAAAGATGGAGGCATCATGCTACCTGAACTCAAACTATACTACAATGCTACTGTAACCAAAACAGCATGGTAATGGTACCAAAAAAGATATATAGACCAATGGAATAGAACAGAGGCCTCAGAAATAACACCACCCATCTAGAACTACCTGATCTTTGACAAACCTGACAAAATCAAGACATGGGGAAAGGATTCCCTATTTAATTAATGGTGTTGGGAAAACTGGATAGCCATATGCAGAAAACTGAAATTGGACCCCTCCCTTACACCTTATACAAAAATTAACTCAAGGTGGATTAAAGATTTAAACATAAGACCTAAAACCATAAAAACCCTAGAAGAAAACCTAGGCAATACCATTCAGGACATAGGCATGGGCAAAGACTTCATGACTTAAAACACCAAAAGCAATTGCAACAAAACCCAAAATTGACAAATGGGATCTAATTAAACTAAAGAGCTTCTGCACAGCAAAGGAAACCATCATCAGAGTGAACAGGCACCCTACAGAATGGGAGAAAAATTTTGCAATCTATCCATCTGAAAAAGCGCTAATATCCAGACTCTACAAGGAACTTAAACAAATTTACAAGAAAAAAACAGCCTCATCAAAAAGTGGGTGAAGGATGAAACAGACACTTCTCAAAAGAAGACATTTATGTGGCCAACAAACATATGAAAAAAAACTCATCATCACTGGTCATTAGAGAAATGCAAATCAAATCCACAATGAGATACCATCTCACGTCAGTTAGAATGGCGGTCATTAAAATGTCAGGAAACAACAGATGCTGGAGAGGATGTGGAGAAATAGGAACGCTTTTACACTGTTGGTGGGAGTGTAAATTAGTTCCATAATTCTGGAAGACAGTGTGGTGATTCCTCAAGGATCTAGAACTAGAAATGTCATTTGATCTAGCAATCCCATTACTGGGTATATACCCAAAGGACTCTAAATCATTCTACTAGAAAGACACACACATGTATGCTTATTGAAGCACTATTCACAATAGCAAAGACTTGCAACCAACGAAAATGCCCATTAGTGATAGACTGGATAAAGAAAATGTGGCACGTATACACCACGGAATACTATGTAGTCATAAGCAGCAATGAGTTCATGTCCTTTGCGGGAACATGGATAAAGTTGTAAACTATCATTCTCAGCAAACTAACACAAGAACAGAAAACCAAACACCGCATGTTCTCACTTATAAGTGGGAATTGAACAATGAGAACTTATGGGCACAGGGAGGGGGAGCATCACACACGGGGGCCTGATGGGGGTTAGGGGGCAAGGGGAGGGATAGCATTAGGAAAAATATCTAATGTAGATAATGGGTTGAAGGGTGTGCAAACCATCATGGCACATGTATACTTATGTAACAAACCTGCACGTTCTGCACAGGTATTTGAGAACTTAAAGAATAATAATAATAATAAAGAATATATACTTGAAAATGTAACAACAACAACAAAAAATAGAAATTTTAGTTGTACAGCTGAAGGAGTTTTGACAAGGTATATTAACACAGAATATTTACATCACCCCAGAAGTTACTCATGTGCTCCCTTTCTGGCAAAACCCACTTAAAAGTAAGCGCTTTTAAAAATTCCAGTCTTTGTAGTTTAAATTTGCCCGTTCTTTTCATTTGTAGGAATAGAATCATACAGTATATATGATTTTGTGTCTAGCTTCCTTCACTTAATAAAATATCTCAGATTCATGCATGTTTTTCAATCAGTAATTTACTACTTTTTGTTGCAGAGTGGTATTGCATTGTATGACCAAACCTTATTTTATCATTTTATTTGTTCATGACAGTTGGATTATTTTCACTCTTTATCTTTTATAAAATAAAGTTGCTAAGAATATTCTTGTACAATATTTTTGTAGATATTTGTTTTCAATTCACCCTGGGAGAATATACATAATATGTATCTTATGTGAATTGCTGGGTTGTAATATAGGTGTCGTTTAACATTAAGGAACACAGGCCACATGGTTTCAGAAGTAGTTGCACCAGTTTTTACTCTGACCAGCAACCTATGTTAGATGTAGCGGCTCCACATCCTTGACTACATTTGATATTTCAATCTCTTTAATTGTAGAAATTATAGTCTATAGTATGCATTTTCATGTTATTTCTTGTGCCCTCTCCAAAGCAGACTTTTTTTTCATCTTGAGGAAGTCTCATATTCATTTATTTTTGTGGTTAGTTCCAAGTTTGGTGAGGGTATTATTCAGAGATTCTGTATTCTTATGTATTTTTCATCTTCTTGTTTATTGATTACTAGAAGAGGAAGATAAAAATCCTCAACTATGCATTAATGACTTAGTACTGTCAATTTTTTCAAAATGGTTTCTGAAGTACTTTCTTGTGGGACATATATTTTTATATTGTTTTTTGATGAATTAATCATTTTACCATTATGACAGAAACTTTTCTTCCCTCTGGGACAGTTACTTACTTTATATATTTCCTCCAATCAACTCCAGGCATTAAACAGACACTTATTGCTTAGAGATGGTGCATGGTGCACTAAGGTAGGATGAAAAGGGTCCTAACCCGTGTCTCTGGGAGGAAAGTCAGAGGGCAAAGGGTGGCATGAATCCTTTGACTTTTTTTGCAATTTCAAGGATTTTGTACATATATATTTTTCTATGCAGATCTACTTTTTCTCCAGAAAACTTCTGATTTTCTTACACTAAAAAAAATGTACAACTGAAGCAATATTCTTAAATCGTAAAATAGAATTTGTATGGGCAGTTTCTTTTTAAAAATTTTTATAGATTTAAGGGGTACAAGTGCAGTTTTGTTACATGAATATATGGAATAGTGGCGAAATCTGGGCTTTTAGTGTAGCCATCACCTTATGATATACATTGTACCCGTTAAGTATTTTCTCATTCTTTACCCCTCCCATTCTCTAGCCCTTCCAAGTCTCCTGTACCTATCATTCCACACTCTTCATCCATGTATACTTATTTAGCTCCCATGATAAGTGAGAACATTGATATTTGACTTTCTGAGTTGTTTCACTTAAGATAATGGCCTCCAGTTTCATCCAAGTTGCTGCAAAGGAAGTCATTTTATTCATTCTTTATGGCTAAGTAGTATTCCATTGTGTGTGTGTGTGTGTATGATATGGTTTTGCTGGGTTCCCACCCAAATCTCATCTTGAATAGTAACTCCCATAATCCCCGTGTGTAGTGGGAGGGACCCAGTGGGAGGTCATTGAATCATGGGGACGGATTTTATCATGCTTTTCTCATGATAGTGAATAAGTCTGCATGAGATCTGATGGTTTTATAAAAGGCAGTTTCTCTGCACATGCTCTCTTGCCTGTTGCCATGTAAGATGTGCCTTTGCTTTTCCTGTACCTTCCATCATGATTGTGAAAACTCCCCAGCCATGTGGAATGGTGAATCTCTTAAATCTCTTTTTCTTTATAAATTACCCAGTCTCAGTTATTTCTTCACAGCAGTATGAAAATGGACTAATGCAATATATGACTTTTTATCTAATCATCCATTGAGGGACACTTAAGTTGATTCCAAATCTTTGCTATTGAGAATATTGCTATGATAAACATATTATTGCAAATATCTTTTTGGTATAATGATTTATTTTCTTTTGGGTATTGCTCAGCAGTGGGATATTGTATTAAATGGTAGTTTTACTCCTAGTTCTTCCAGAAATCTCTATACTATTTTCCATAGAGATTTATTAATTTACATTCCTACCAACAGTGTATGTTACCTTTTCTCCACATCCTCACCAACATCTGTTTTTCTTTTGGCCTTTTTGCACATTCTAACTGGCATAAGATGGTATTTCATTATATTTTAATTTGCATTTTTAGATAATTGGTAATGTTCAGCATTTTTACTTGTTTGTTGGTTGCTTGTATGTCTTCTTTTGAAAAATGTTCATGTCCTTTGCCCACTTTTTAAAAGAGTTGTTTTATTTTTCCTCATTAAGTTGTTTGAGTTATTTCTAGAGTCTGGATATTAATTCTTTGTTGGATGCATGGTTGGCAAATATTTTCTCCCATTCTGGTTGTCTGTTTACTCCGTTTATTATTTTTTTGGCTCTGCAGAAAGTTTTTAGTTTAATTAAATCTCATTTGTCTATTTTTGGTATTGTTGCATTTACTTTTCCAGGTCTTAGATATAAATTTTTGCCTAAGTCAATGTCCAGGGGAGTTTTTCCGAGGTTTTCTTCTAGGGTTTTTACAGTTTGAGGTCTTACATTTAAGTCTTTAATCCATCTTGAGTTAATTTCTGTATATTGTAAGAGATCAGGGTCCATTTTCAACCTTCTGCATATGGCAATCCACTTTTCTCAGAAGTATTTACTAAATAGTGTCCTTTCCCCAGTGTATGTTTTTGTCAACTCAAAGATTAGTTGGCGGCCGGGCGCGGTGGCTCACGCTTGTAATCCCAGCACTTTGGGAGGCCGAGGCGGGCGGATCACGAGGTCAGGAGATCGAGACCACGGTGAAACTCCGTCTCTACTAAAAAAAATACAAAAAAATTAGCCGGGCGTGTTGGCGGGCGCCTGTAGTCCCAGCTACTCGGAGAGGCTGAGGCAGGAGAATGGCGTGAACCCGGGAGGCGGAGTTTGCAGTGAGCCGAGACTGCGCCACTGCACTCCAGTCTGGGTGACGGAGCGAGACTCTGTCTCAAAAAAAAAAAAAAAAAAAAAAAAAAAAAAAAAAAAAAAAAAGATTAGTTGGCTGTAGGTGTGTGACTTTATTTCTAGATTTCCTATTCTGTTCCATCGATTTATGTGTCTATTTTTATACCAGTACCATGCTGTTTTGGTTACTATACCCTTCCAGGGTAATTTGAAGTTAGATAATGCAATATCTCCAGTTTTATTCTTTTCACTTAGGATTGTTTTGAACATCTGTGTTATTTTATTGCTCCTTAAATTTTTTTAGGATTGTTTTATCTCAGTCTGTGAAAAAATGTTGATATTTTGATAGACATTGCATTGAATATATAGATTGCTTTGTTCAGTATGGTCATTTTAACAATATTGATTCTTCTGATCCATGAGCATGGAATATTTTTCCATTTGTTTGTGTTGTTTACAATTTCTTTCATCACTGTTTTGTAGATTTTCTTGCAGAGATCTTTTACCTCATTGGTTATATAAATTCCTAGGTATTTTATTTTGTGTGTGTGTGGCTATTGTAAATGAGATTGACTTCTTGATTTGGTTTTCAGCTTGATTTTTATTGATGTATAGAAATTCTACTGATATTTGTATCCTGAAACTTTACTAAATTTATTTATTAAGCCCTAGGAGTCTTCTAGAAGGGTCTTTAGATTTTTCAAGATATAAGATTATATCATCAGCAAATAGAAATAATTTGACTTCCTGTTTTCCAATTTGGATGTCTTTCATTTCTTTCTGTTGACTGATTGCTTTGGCTGGGGCTTTTAGTACTACGTTGAGTAAGAGTGGAAAGAATGGGCATCTTTGTCTTGCTCCAGTTCTTAGGAAAATATTTTTATGTTTTCTTCATTCAATATGATATTGGCTGTGGATTTGTCCCATTCAGTTTGTATTAATTTGAGGTGTGTTCCTTCTATGCCTAGTTTGTTGAGGAATTCTATCATGAAAGGATGTTGAATTGTTTCAGATGCCTTTTCTGCATCTATTTAGATAATCATATGGTTTTTGTTTTTAATTTGGTTTATGTGATGAATCACATTTATTTATTTGCATATCTTAAACCATCCTTGCACCACTAGAATAAATCCCACTTGATCACAGTGTATTATCTTTTTGATGTGTTGTTGGATTTGACTTGCTAGTGTTTTGTTAAGGATTTTGAATATATGTTCATCCGAAATGTGGTTATCTTTTTTTGTTGTTATGTCCTTTTTTATCATTGGTATTAGGGTGATACTGATTTGTAAAATGAGTTAGCTAGGATTTTTTTGGAAGAGTTTCAGTAGGGTTCATACCAGTTCTTTGTGCATCTGGTAGAATTCAACCAAGAATCCATCTGGTTCTCAGCATTTTCTTTTTGTGGGGAGAGTTTTATTACTGATTCAATGTAACCACTTGTTATTGATCTCTTCAGGATTTTTTTTCTGATTCAATCTTGAGAGGTTGTATGTTTCTAGGAATTTATTCATTTCCTCCAGTTTCTCCAACTCCAGCCACTTTGCAACTAGAGCTACTCACTACAAACTAATCTCTAAAACTTTAACACTGCTTTACTATTGAAATTTTTGTTCTACAGTTTATACCTCAGCTGTTGTTTATAGCCTCAATTATCCCTTATTTTTTGTCAAGACAAAATTTAAAACACATTTAAACAAAAGATATTTTATGTATTCCCCTTTATTTATTTATTTATGTATTTGAAAAGTAAAAATTGTATATATTCATGGTGCTTAACTTGATGTTTTGATATATTGTGAAATATCAAAGTAAACTACTTAATATATGCATTACCTAACATACATAGTTCTATGCAAGTTATTCTACAAAATGGGAGCTGAATGTCCATTAAAATTATTTATATTCTGAAAGCGATCGAAAATTGCAAATGCAATGACTGTAGATCTAGATCTTTGTGACTTTTGATTAAAGCCCAGAATTCATGAGAGGCTCACTTTCCTTTCAAAAAGAAGAGCCACATACTTGAACTGTTTTACACCCAGGGCTGTCTCTCTTTACTTCTGAATACCTTGTTATTGCCAGAAACTCCTTTTTTTGAGCTAATAATTTAAAGCAAAATAATTCTTCAAAGATAGAACTTGCATGAATAGAAACATTATATAATTATACTTTGGATAAAGCAGAATAAATAAAATAGAGTGAATATAAATATGAAATTTGAAAATGGGAAAATTCTATCATATGTTTTGAAATGAAAATTTAGAACTTATGAATCCATCCCTAAGCCACCCAGCTATCACTCAATCTAACACACTGGGTTTTCCTTTTTTTTATTTTGAGACAGAGCCTCACTCTGTCGCTGAGGCTGGAGTGCAATAGCACTATCTCTGCTCATTGCAAACTCTGCCACGCGAGTTCAAGCGATTCTCCTGCCTCAGCATCCCGAGTAGCTGCGATTACAGGCACCCGCCACCATGCCCAGCTAATTTGCTAATTTTTGTATTTTTAGTAGAGACCAGGTTTCACCATGTTGGCCAGGCTGGTCTCAAACTCCTGACCTTATGATCCACCTGTCTCGGCCTCCCAAAGTGCTGGGATTACGGGCGTCAGCCACTGCACCTGGCCTAGGTTTTCCTTTTACTGTAAGGATTGTTGGATTTACTACAAGATTTTCTGATATATGTCTTACCTTGCACCTAAAATCTAGATAGTCTCCACAAATGAAAAGGGATGCCTCTAATTTACATTACTTTCTCTCTAGTTGCTTTTCAATAAATTTAATAAAATATAAATGGTTGAAAGAGAACACATTTTTTTCCCTAATATCTTTATAATTTACTCCATCTGTAGGCATTTCAATATTTTCAATTAGTTCTATAAGTACCATGCAAATTTTGAATCAGCTGTTTGTTGGAATTTTGTGCTCTTTTTCCTGACTGTAGTGCTGAAACTTAATAATTACATGTTTATTTTTCTAGAGAAAAGAAATGCTCAAAATAGTGCACTTAGGCCGATACCTGTCAATGTATGCTTAAATGTATTTTCAAAATATGATTTGTAAACATAACAGTGCAATAGTATTAAAGACAGAGGATATAAAATTCTTAGAATTGCAAGAATACATTTGCCTTTTGAACATGCTATAATTTAACTGTCCCAGAAATCTTTAAAGTTTCTGACTGTCCAAATACTAATGATCGTTAAATTCGGCAACGAAAAGAACCATAATCTTGTATTGCTGTTGTGAGTTTCTGTAAGACTTTAATTTAAAATTTAACATATTTATTTGAACAAAAATTAGCATAGTCATTCACATTAGTTAATTAGGATATGACACATGAATTTTAGATTATATATGAAGACTGTGATAGGTTCTTCCTCAAATCGTCTTCCATTCATTGACAATTATCCACAAACAAAACGAAAATAAAATCAAAGAAGGCTCTTTAAAAAGCAAAAGCCAAATAAAGCATTTCTTGCTAGTATGGTTACTGTTAAATTATTTACATGGATTCCATAGCCCTTCATCACTGTGAGCAAATTTGAAAATCATATGGTGCTAACAGTGTATCATTTTGCAAGAATAAATTCAACTTTAATTGGCTCTAATGGAAGGAACTCCTTTTTCCCTTCTTGTTCACCTGCTCTTTCCCCTACGTCTCCTTTCTCTCCAGTTCCCCTCATTCTCCCATGCTTTTCCTTCATTTTTCTTATATACATTTAATTAATATGCAGACTAAAATCTGAACCAGACAAATTTACAAGAAATGTTGTAGTTGTAGGCAGGCAAGTTATTTTTCCTACTGGTAAAAACTGCTGAGCTTATCAATGGCCACCAGTTGCAGGAGATTTTCTATCTCGAAACTTTTCTTTTTTTTTTTTTTTTTTTGAGACGGAGACTTGCTCTGTAGCCCAGGCTGGAGTGCAGTGGTGCGAACTCGGCTCACTGCAACCTCTGCCTCCTGGGTTCAAGTGACACTCCTGGCTCAGCCTCCTAAGTAGCTAGGATTACAGGCATGCACCACCACACCTAGCTAATTTTTGTATTTTTAATAGACACAGGGTTTCACCATGTTGGTCAGGCTCGTTTATCTCGAGAATTTTTAAACTTAAGTTGTTTTTGTAAAGCAATTCAGTTGCCATGCCATGGTTAGTCAATGTTGTTTGTTTGTTTGGTTGGTCTTTTTTTTTGGTGGCAATGTGGAGTTGAGGCTCTTGATTTAAAAACATATTATATTACTCAATATTTTGCTACTTTTTCTTTGGTAGGCTAAAAGCTCAACATTGTTTTAAAGAAAAATGTTCACTCTAATTAGAGAAATTATAGTCATTATATAATACTATTTTAACTAGAGGGATAAAGGCTCTTTAATACAAAATTTTATATGCTTTTCAATTTCTCCCCCCTCCCCGCCCCACCACCTTTCCATTTTCCATTTGCAACTATGGAAGCTTCATCATGGTTGAACTTATTAGCTCACAATATTCTACATAATAAACAATATCAGGACCCCTAGTTAAATTTTCCTTGGCTGCCCTGCAGAAAGACTCAATACTGAGGCTTCAGCAAAAGCTAAGCATTTTTCTTTTTTAAACTAATAAATCCCATAGAGATAAAGAAAGCTATTTAATCTTGACAATTGTCTCTTTCTCTAAGAAGATGGCGTGTGTACTGAGTAAAATGAAATTTATGACAAGAATAATGTAGCTAATATTGAAACTCATCTAACACACACACAAGTAACTGTGGTCAAAGAAAGTAAACGTGTCAGTTTAATATATGCAGCATAGAATAACTGTGCTTTTTAAATAATCTCATTCCTGTAAAAGTATTAAATTGTTATTATAGGGCCGCCCGTAATTCACTGCAGAAGGAAAGAGGCTGCGTATTGAAAAAAAGAAAGTTTAACACATGAAAACTTTTTTCAGTAGTTCTTGATGAAAAGATACCTATAAGGCTGTTGCTTTATTCTGCTGAACCTATGTTCCTTTATGTCATGGTTCTACTGTCTCCTTTGGTTTGTTAAATTTTAAGTGATTTGTAGAGAGAGACACCCAAGTAAAGGAGCAAAATTCTAACTGTAGGTGATTTGGTGTCAAGCAAGCTGTTATATTTGGTCATAGTCCTCCCAATAGAAGTCACCAGCAAGGGCCTCTCTTGGGTCCTCTGATCTTAAGTGACTATACAACATGTTTATTTGTATTGTTTATTTGTATTCTGTTTTAAAAAATGCTATATTTTGGTGATGCCCCAGGCTCCTCTTTTTCTGTCTGTTAATCTAAACTTAGTATCAAGTAAATAAATCATGATTTTTAAACCAGTTCAAATTTAACTCCCCTGAAATAGTCTCGGGAGAATTTAAGCTGGTTTTTTCAGCCCTATTCACAAAATAAGGCTGTCACACACCACTTCACGTGGCTTTATATACAATAATTTAGTTGTGGTTAGCTTTGGTACCATGCTGAAGAGAGATTATGAATACTTCTTCCTGTATTTAGGAGATATATGTATGCCAGTTGTTTTGTTTGTTTGTTTCTTTTTTTTTACTTTTCTGGAAAAAGGTTTAAAATGTTACTAATAGTAATATACATTTTCCTTTTTTCTCAAATCTGCCACTTCAACCAATTAAAATAGTAGTAATATTGTTTTCTCTTGCATTGTTTTAATATAAAATAAAAGCAAATTAAATTTCACATAAGAATTTGCCTTGAGTATCTTAACTAGTTTAATATTTTGTTTTGTTTTGTTTTTGTTTGTAAGAGTTGAAAAATATGAGGTTTGAATAAGAGGTATACACTCTCACTTGAAAAGTCTAAGACATGGAAGAATGTGCAATGGGAGAAAACCATCAAATTACCTTGCTTTCCTTACTCATATGACATCATAGCAGGTATATCAAGTATCTGTGTTAAATTGTTGAGTATTTTGGCGTATTTTGAAAGAAACAAAAATCTGATACATGTATCTAAATACCTGGCCTAAAAATACAAATATAGCTCCAGACAATGTAAAAGTTTCTATAATGAAATCCTAGACATGTGAAGTAAGTGGCAGCTTCTTGATCAGGAAGAAAGTCCTTTGAGGACAAGGTCTGAGTCTTACTATTCTTAATGCCCTGCATGGATCATTTTTAAGAGTCTGGCACAGGTGCTGCATACATATTTACTTGAGGAAAGAGCCAGGTGTTCTTTATTCTCAGCTGACCTCTAAATGCTATTTTTACTTCCAAGATGTTGTATCTTTTGGATTTTATATAATAAATAGGAAGAAGTTGATAGGTACAATAAATAAGAATCCCATAAGTCCCATGATCATAGTTTTTGACAAGAAGAAGCTCATTGGACTTTTAAGTTGTATTTATAGTTATTGTCTTTTGCAGGACAATTATGATAAATTCCAAATGCTTTTTACTTAATAAAACTATTTCTGATTTCTGATTTTGAGAAGCAAAGAAACACATTTAAAAATATGCCCGTGGCCTACTCCTGCTTACTGCATCTAAGAGCCACTTAATTTATCTCCACAGGATTCTCTCACTCTCTCTCTCAATCTCTCTCTCTCTCTCTCCTCTTCCTCTCTCTTTCACCCCATCTCTATAGATCTTTCTCTCTTTCTCTGTTAGTCACACACGCAGATATGCTCACCAGTACTTGCTTTCAAACTATTACTTTGACCTTGTTTCCTTCTCAATCTTAACGTGAAACATCTTCTGACTTTTTTCTCTCAATTTCTTCTTCATCTTTCAAAACTCAGATAATCTCAATGAATGTTTCTAAAACATCTTTCCCTGGCCAGTTTTCAGTCAGTATCAGTTGTGGAGCATGAATCTCTCTCTAATCATATGCTTACATATGTATTGTCTTCTGTGTATACTTATATTTACTCTTAAATTTAAGAAATATAATTTCTGTCTGTATTCTATGTCCCAGTAAACTATGCCTTATATATTCAGCGTCCTTAAATATAGGACTCTAGGAAGCCTGTTCTTTCTTTTTAAAGAGATGTTTTGTTTCCAGAATGCCAAGATATACTTCCTCCTACAAGATCAAAAATTAAAACCATATGTAATTCCAGCACTTGAGAACTATTGCCATTTTGATGGAAACTTTTTACAATAATGGGATCATATAAAATAATTGTTTAATAATGAGTTGTGGGGCTGGGTGCAGTGGCTCACGCCTGTAATCCCAGCCCTTTAGGAGCCCAAGGCGGGTGGATCACCTGAGGTCAGGAGTTCAAGACCAGCCTGACCAACATGGTAAAACCCTATCTCTACTAAAAATACAAAAAAATCAGCTGGGTATGGTGGTGAGCGCCTGTAATCCCAGCTACTTGGGAGGCTGAGGCAGGAGAATCGCTTGAACCTGTTTGCAGTGAGCCACAAATAAAAATAATAATGATTTGTGATTGTATCTATATGTTACTGTGTTTATCAAGTTTTAAATGTCTTGATATAAATCAAGCTCTTCATTTAGGATAATTATAAAGCTGCAATTATTTTGTGAATTTGATTGTTCACATTTAACAATTTATTGCAATGCAGATTTTGGCAATGGTATTCAGCTTATCATTTAGAATCCATATTTAGTTCCAATTAAGGATTCTGTAACCAAGATTTACAAGTAAATGTGGCAAATGAGATAATATTATCTTGGTAATTAAATGATGTTTTACTTAATTTCACTGGGTATCAGTTTTAGTTGACTTGGTTTTTAGTTCATGCTTGCATTATAACTTTTGTAGTATATACTAACTCTGGGCTTATTCAAATATCTCTAATCTTGGACCTTAGAAGCATCTGGGGGAAAACAGTAGATAAAATGCAACTTTTATTTAAAAATCATTTTGTTTAAACAACATAAAACAAAGATTTCTGAATTTATTCTCCTTATGTGAAAACATCAAAATGCTCCAGGTTAAGTGAAGCATAAGGGGAGGATTGAATGGATTTTTTGCTTGTTTGTTTATTACACGAATGAGTCAGAATTTAATTTACCCTAAACAAGAATATTAGACAAATACTGATATGGGATGAGAGTCTGGTTCTCAAATTAATTATCTTGGATCCTGGAGGTGCTTCAGGAGTTGAGCTGACCAGTTATGTCATTTTCTGTCAAGTCATAGAGATTTTATTTGCTACATTTACTAGGAAAATAATATAATAAAGTTTTAAAATAAAACATAGTTTTCACATTGTAATTCAAGTCCCTGTTACACACCTCTCACACAGACCACACAGTGTAATGGAATGGGACTGATTTAACCATGTATAGCCTAATTTGAAATATGATATGTTTATATTGTTGAAAATTCAAGCTGTTTTGAAACAGGCTAGTAGCAGAACTTCCTTGAACAGGTGAAACCTTTGTCATGGAAAGATTCTTCTCCATCAACTATTGGTACCTCTAATTTAAACCTTATCTATTAATTTTTCTTTGCAATTCTGAGGTTGAATTTATTATGTAGAGTCTAAGTAAATAATACTCAAACAATAATCAACCCTTTCCCCGAGATACACTGTATACGATAATAGTGATGCCTTTAATGAGCAGAAAAGAGCAATGTTTGTACTTAGCTCATTAAGTGTTTTAAATTCATTGGTACTACATCCAGAGAGAAAGCAAACTTCCAACTCAAATCACAGTTCGAAAATCAAATCAGCCCACCAACTTAATTATAAGCTATTGAAAAGCATTTTTTCGAGATTAAAATGATAGGCAGCAGTGGACTAGGTTTATGAGACTTTGAAAATCCTGATTTCAAATATCATGCAATATAAATATATTTTTTGTTAATTTGCAGGAGCCAAAAGGAAGCACTTCATCCTTTTATGATTCCCTGGTGTTATGATCTCAAAAATCACTTAAGCTTTACACATTTGACTCTGAATAAACTAGAGTTTACAAACCTTAAGTTATAAGTCGTGGAGCAGAGACTATTAAAGTGATCTTGAAAAAGAATGCAGAATCTTCTCCCTCCTTGGCTTTGCTGAGCTGGAAAAGTCTATCTTTTAGCTTTCAATATTTTTATATAAAACCACCAATGAATAATAACCTCTGCTGCAGGGAAACTGTCCAAAAGTCTTGCTAAATCAAATTTCCTTGATTTGATGAGGGCAATTATGACAATGTCATTTCCCAAAATATCTTAAACAAATGTAGATTTTAAACAACTATAAAGGCTAGTGAGCTCATAAAGATAAGTGTAGCTGCAATTACCAGCAAGGACATCTGCTGCCCTTCTCCACTGTCAAGGCAACACTCGTTCTTCTTAAAGTAATTCATTAAGGATTTTTATTTGTTTGTATATCAAATTGTCCCTAAAATTACATACATGTAATTTTACAACAGATTACTTTTATAGAAGATGAACAAATATTGACAGGCAGATAGGAAGGTATGTAGGTAGGTAGGTAGATATAGATAGGTAGGCAGATAGATAGATGATAGATAGATAGATAGATAGATAGATAGATAGATAGATAGATAGATAGATGATAGATAGAGTAAACCTTTTTAGATATAGTCCACAAAATTGTCTTTAAAAACGTTGAGAGCCCTAGGCCAGGCATGGTGGCTTACACTTGTAATCTCAGCACTTTGGGAGGCCAAGTCAGGTGGATAGGTTGAGCCAGGAGTTCATAAGCAGCTGGGGAAACATAGCAAAACCCTGTCTCTAAAAGGAATCCAAAACTTAGCTGGGCATGGTGGCACACACCTGTAGTCCCAGCTACTCAGGAAGCTGAGGTAGGAGGATAGCATGAGGCCAGGAGGCAGAGGTTGCAATGAGCTCTCATCATGCCATTGCGCTCCAGCCTGGGCTACAGAGCAAGGCTCTGTCTCACACACATACACACACACACACGCACACAAAGAGGGATGCCCTACAAAGACAGAATCATAACAATCTATATATCTCCACTCAACTAAATTGTTTCTATCTGCTAACATAAGATTTAGAATAACTTTTCTGAAAATGTCGTGCTATATTATCAGAGCTTTCAAATTTAAAATCTAGAGTATTTTTAATGTACACAGTTCAGTGAATATTATAATAGCATCACAAGTTTTATTTTAACTTTTTACTTTCTGATTTTCTAGTACTCAAACATACAGACACAAACACATTTACACATGTGTCTTTTGCCTTATTGCTTCACATGTATTTAAAATTTTTCTGTTCAATTACTCATGTCTCAATATTTCAGAGTTAGCATTTAGAATGTTAATTTATAATATTTATAATCCTTAAAGTTATGTTTATAAATGTATGAAATTTGATTATGTTTGAGTTTTTTTAATTCATTAATACAAATGGCATTTTTCCCTTATCGTCTAGAGTATAGATTGAGATACTGAACATTTTTTCTTTTTTTAGCCTTAGTGAGTGTCTACATTTTTCTTAATCCCACCGAGTATAAGAATTTACTTCTGGTGATGTGTAGTTCCAAATGGATGGATAATAACTTATATTAGCCTATCAGTATACAAAGAATTATATCATTTATATTCCACGAGTCATTCAGTGTAACCAAAACACTTTAATAATTGTGTTTTATTAAACTGAATCATTTTCATATCTAAAAGTTTTTCTATACATTGTCTATTTCTTTCTTTGGATCTTTAATATTTAAGCTGTCTAAGAAATGGCAACTTTAGTAATGACTTAAATTAGACTCCACTGAAATCCTTTATTAGCTTAACAGATTTCAACTTAAAGAAATCTAACATTCTATTTCATCTTTAGAATATCCTTACTAATTTCTGATAATATTCACAGCAGTATCTGGTTTTGTTTCATGTTATCTTTTCCAATGTATATATTTTGTTTTTAGTCAAAGGCACATCGAATATAGAAGAATTTTATCTACTAATTAGAGAAATAAAATATGGCTATTTCATCTTGATTTTAGACTACTACAAAATCATATAAAGAAAAAAGGCAAAGGCGTATACACTCCCACATGCTTCACAAGAACATTTACAAGTAGTGGATCAATATGGAAAAAACTAAATTAAAAAAAGGAATAAGTTAAGTAATATATAATATAGAAGGTTAGACATAAAAAGATGGTATGCACTGAAGTGAGACTTTCCATGGTGTGACAAACTTAAGAAAAGTATATGTATACATACATTTTACATACTTTGCTGGGCATTAAAAAGACATATTACAAAGATATATGCAAAGTAAACATGTCCAAAGGTAGAAATATATTTTAGAATTTCATTTAAAGCTACTTATAAAAAGAAAGAGAGATAAATATTCCTGTAGGGTGAAGTAATTCAATATTAAATGTGTTTCTGAGTTTTCTTGCAGAAAGAAACATTAAGCAAGCTTATACAAATCTTTTGATATAATTATGAGAAATAAGTCATATTGATTTTTACAAATAAAATATTTTTTCATGGCATTAAATTGTAAAACAAGTATTTCGTAGATCCATCTTCAGGAAATGTTTCGCAACATGTTGGGCATCTCATTGTGACAGAACGACTATAGAAGTGACTGTTTTTTTGGATTGACCCTTGGTAATGCAGACTATTGGATGTCTGATGAATTAAATTCCTAAACCTCCCTTAAGACACTTCCCTCTACAAATTACATAAAGATCGACCTTGGCTTTTTGATTTGTTTGTACTAAGCTCTATGAAACAAGTCAATGTGTTGACCTTTTTAGTGCTACTACTTTAAATAGACTCAAACTGTTGAAACTTAAATGATGTAGTTAATAAATAAATGTTGTTGACAAATTAAATACAAACCTATTTCTATAACAAAATCAATAGTTATTTCTGAAAAAATACCTTTACATATGTTTGTAAAAATTCTGATATCCAAAATATATTGTTTTTAATAATGGCTGCTTTACTTATTTTCTTCATATGTGATTTGGAAACATTTTTAAACTCATAATGGTTTAGGCACAAGATTGCTATTTTAACAGAGATATTTAAAATTGAACATGTATGTATTCAAGTTATATTTATTTATATTAAGGAGAGATTGGCTACTGAAAACAAATAGATATTTTACTCTTAAAGACAGCTTCACACATTGGATCTGCACAATTTGTAAGGCAAGAAACACAAAAAATATTTCTTCCTTGTATGAGTAGAATCTACCTCAGTTTTAAATGTGTACTTTGAACCATTATTTTGCTGCCTAGCTTTATTTTTCAAAAAGCCAAGCTGTGTCAGATAAAAGATATATGGTATTGAGCTACACATTTGCTTTCCTCAAGGGCAATTATATGTACTCATTACAAATATGCTAGCATAGTTTTTTGTTGTTCTTGTTTATCTCTTCATGATTCTTCTATAAAAGATAACAAAAGGTCATTCACATTTCTATCACTTATTAAAATAGTTAAAATTATTCATATACATTATTAGAAGACTTAAGGACACAAATAGAAAACTCCTAGGAGAAGATAATTTAAATATAAAATAGATATATAAAATATTCTTTACCTCTAAATAATGAACATTGTACAAAAATAATTACTATTATTTCTTATACACCAAACTTGTAAATTAAAAAAAAAAGAGAGAGAAATTCAGAGAATTTTAGAGAATACAAAAAAAAAAAAAAGAGAAATTCGGAGAATACAAAAGACCCGGCACAGCGGCTCAGCCTGTAATCCTAGCACTTTGGGAGGCAGAGGCAGGTGCATCCCCTGAGGTCAGGAGTTCAAGACCAGCCTGACCAACATGGTGAAACCTTGTCTCTACTAAAAATACAAAAATTAGCTGGGCATGGTGGCACATGCCTGTAGTACCAGCTACTCGGGAGGTTGAAACAAGAGAATCCCTTGAACCCAGGAGTGGAAGTTGCAGTGAGCCAAGATCGTGTCATGCACTCCAGTCTGGGCAATAGAGCGAGACTCCATAAAAAAAAAAAAAAATTAGCCGAATTTGTTGGCAAGTAATCCCAGCTATTCAGAAAGCTCAGGTGCGGGGATCACGTGAGCCCAGAGGTCGAGATTGCAGTGAGCCAAGATCACACCAGTATGCTGCAGCCTGGGTAACAGAGTGAAACCCTGTCTAAAAAAATAAACAAATTTACCTTACGGAATCATAAAATTAAAAAATATGTGAGTAAAATCTCATATAACTATGTGAATAAAGTTATCCCAACTCTTTAGTATCCAGCCAAATTTTTTCATGAGTGATGAACACAATATCATGTATATATAATATCTCAAAAATGCACATTCATGTGTATCCCCAAGAAAAGGCATCACTTAAATAGACAATGAAGTAAATTTGCAAATAAATGATATCTTTTAACTTGGTAGAAGACTTTATAAAAAAATTTTTTTTAAAGTTGTTTGTTCTATTCTTTTGAGAAATAAAGGAAAATTTCCAAACTACGTTTAGTGCCTAGGTTTCATTGAGCTTCTTAGATCTGTGGATTTATAGTTTTCATCGAATTGGAAGATTTTAAAAAGATGTTTTTCTGAGGCCATTTGATCAAGGACTGCAATTATAAGTACACAAAACTGTTTGAAATGGTTCTACGACTCACTGATGCTCTGTTTATGTTTTAGTTCCCAGTTTTGGTGTTTGTACTTTTGGCTCTAGATTTTATTCTAGTAGTTTCTAGGGCTGTGTCATCAAGTACATTAATATTTTCTTTAACAGCAGTTTATTTGTTCTTTATCTCATCCATTGTATTTGTTACATCAATGTTTACTTTTTCATCTTTAGAAGTTTGATTTAGTTTTTTTGCATTTTCTATATTCTCTATTCAACATTTTCAATATTTCTACCTCCTTGAACTATACATAATAGTTATAGTTTTATAGTTTAATAACTTTTTTCTATTCTTATTAATGAAATTTATTATTTGTATCATTTGTGGATCTGCTTCCACTGATTAAATTTTCAACTCCTTGTGGATTACCTGCTTCTTTGCATGCAGGTCATTTTTTCTTTTTTGGGCATTAGCTTCTGTGAATTTTACCTTCTTGAGTGCTATATATATATATTTAAATCCCTATAAACTTTCTTGAGCTTCTTCTGAGGCACAGTTACATTTCTTTGAAAAGGTGATTTTTTGGAGCCTTACTTTTAAAATTTGTTTGATGAGATGAGAGCAATTATTAGTTTAAGTCTAATTTTGTCATGGTAGTGATTCAGTACTCTTCTGATTACTCTACTTGGTACCTTGTGAATCATGAGTCTTTTTCCTCTTGGCTAGTGGCAAAAAGAATTATTCCTGGCCCTGGTTCTGTTTCAGATTAAGTCATAAAATAATCCTTCCAGGAGGTTCTCTCACTGGCCTTGGATGGTTTCCTCAACTTTATATGCTGATCATTTCTTAGCTAAGGGCTTCTAGGGTGAACTTTTGCAGATTTCTGGAGGTTTCTTTTTGTGCAGCTTTCTTTTCTATGGTATTTTCTATGACCAATTCTAGATACCTTTACTTCCACAGACACCCACTTCTATTTCCTCAACTCAGCAAGACCACTAGGCTCTACCTGGGTTTCCCCTACCTGTGCTGCACCTTGAAAATTTCTCTAGGCAGTAAACTAGGACAATTGTGGGTCTTCCCTTATTGTTTCCTACTCTTTCAGAATTCACTCTCTGTACTACATGATGTTTAATATTTTTAAGTTATTTCTGGCTCTGTGTCCCCAACCAAATTTTGTCTTTAATTGTAATCCAAATTATAATCCCTATGTGTTGTGGGAGAGACCTCATAGGAGGTGATTAGATCGTGGAGACGGTTCCTCCAGGCTGTTCTCATGATAGTGAGTGAGTTCTCATGAGACCTGATGGTTTTATAAGGAGCTTTCCCCCCACTTTGCTTGGCACTTCTCTCTCTCCTGCTGCTGCTATGTGGAGAAGGAGGTATTTGCTTCCCCTTCTGCCATGATTGTAAGTTATGTGAGGCTTCCCCAGTCATGCTGAACTGTGAGTCAATTAAGCCTTTTTCTTTATTAATTACCCAATCTCAGATATTTCATCACAGCAGCCTGAAAATGAACTAACACACAAAATTGGTACCATACACATGGGGGCGGGGGGCGGGGGCAGCTTTAAAGATACTGAAAAATGTGAAAGTAACTTTGGAACTGGGTAATAGGCAGAGGTTGGAACAGTTTAGAGGGCTCCTAAGAAGACAGGAAAATGTAGGAATGTTTAGAGCTTTCTAGAGGCTTGGAGGGCTCAGAAGACAGGAAGATGTGGGAAAGTTTGGAACTTCCTAGAGACTTGTTGAATAGCTCTGACCAAAATGCTGATAGTGATATGGACAATAAAACCCAGGCAGAGGTGGTCTCAAGTGGAGATGAGGAACTTGTTGGGAAGTGGAGTAAAGGTCACTCTTGCTATGCAAACAGACTGGTTGCATTTTACCCCACCCCAGAGATCTGTGTAACTTTGTACTTGAGAGAGATGATTTAGGGTGTCTAGAGAAAGAAATTTCTAAGTAGCAAAATGCTCGAGAGGAAGCAGAGCATAAAAGTTTGGAAAATATTCTGCCTGATTATGTGATAGAAAAGAAAACTCCATTTTCCGGGCAGAAATTCAAGCTGGCTGCAGAAATTTGCATAAGTAATGAGTAGTCGAATATTAATCACCAAGAAAATGGGGAAAATGTCTCCAAGGCCTGTCAGAGGCCTTCATGTAAGCCCCTCCCATCACAGGCCTAGAGGCCTAGAAGGGAAATGTGGCTTCCTCGGTTAGGTCCAGGGCCTCCCTGCTGTGTGTAGCCTTGGGACTTGGTGCCCTACATTCCAGCTGCTCCAGCCATGACTAAAAAGGGCCAACATACAGCACTGGGTGTTGCTTCAGAGGGTGCAAAGCCGCAAGCCTTGAGCTTCCACATGGTGTTCGGCATGCAGGTGTACAGAAGATAAGAATTAAGTTTTGGGAACCTCCCCCTAGATTTCAGAGAATGTATGGAAACACCTGGATGTCCACGCAGAAATTTGCTGTGGTGAGGATCCGCCATGGAAAACCTCTGCTAGGGCAATGCACTAGGGAAATGTGGGGTCAGAGCCCTCACACAGAGTCCCCACTGGGGCTCTGCCTAGTGGAGCTATGAGAAAAGGGCCACCGTCCTCTGGATCCAAGAATGGTAGATCCACCCACAGCTTGCACTGTGTGCCTGGAAAAGCTGCAGATACTCGGCTGAAAAGGCACAGGAACAGAGCTGCCCAAGCCATGGGAGTCCAACTCTTGCATTATGTTGACCTGAATGTGAGACATGGAGTCAAAGGAGAGTATCTAAGAACTTTAAGGTTTAATGACTGCCTTATTGGATTTTGTACTTGCATGGGCCCTGTAGCCCCTTCATTTTGACCAGTTTCTCCCATTTGGAATGGGTGTATTTACCCAATGCCTGTACCCCACTGTATCCAGGAAGTAACTAACTTGCTTTTGATTTTACAAGCTCATAGGAGGAAAGGACTTGCCTTGTCTCAGATGAGACTTTGGACTTGGACTTTTGAGTTAATGTTGAAAATAGTTAAGACTTTGGAGAACTGTTGGGAAGTCATAATTATGTTTTTAATTGTGAGTACATGAAATTTAGGAGGGCCCAGGTGTAGAATGATATACTTTGACTGTGTCCCACCCAAATCTCATCTTGAATTGTAATCCAAGTTGCAATCCCCACGTGTTGGGTGTGGGACCTCTTGGAATGTGATTAGATCATAAAGGCAGTTCTCCCGTGCTGTTCTCAACATAGTGAGTTCTCATGAGATCTGATGGTTTTATAGGGAGCTTATCCACTTTCACTTGGCGCTTCTCTCTGCTGCTGCCATGTGAAGAAGGACGTGCTTTCTTTCCTTTCCACCATGATTGTAAGCTTACTGAGGCCTCCGCAGCCATGGGGAACTGTGAGTCAATTAAAACTCCTTCCTTTATAAATTACCCAGTCTCTAGTATTTCTTCATAGCAGCAGGAAAATGAACTAATACAAATTTCTTCCAGTGGGAGTATAAATTTAATCATGTTTACTTCAGACTGAAATAGTTATTTAGCAGTTTATCCTATAATCCCACCATAGAATGAAACAATCATTTTTTGAAATTTACTGGTTCTTTTGACTGTAGATAACTGCACTTTACTGCAAAGATTTTTGAGATTTTCTTTCTGCATATTGGTCACATGTCCCTGACCTTTTTTTTTTAAATTTATTATGTGCATGATCTCGGTTGGTTTCTTGTATTCAGTAATTCAGTCTGCAACAACCTCTTTCTCGAAACCTACATAATGCATAGTCAAAATATTAGGAAGTGTTTAGATAGTTAGCTACTGTGTTCCTCCAAACTTGTTTTGTGTCTTGCTTTTTAACTCTGAACTTCTATCGCACAATTGTTTCTCATTATATTAAATTAACATTTTCAAACATGGTTATGTAATTATGGCAGAAAGTATAAACTTCTAGAATTTGCACAATTTTAAGCCAAGATAGGCAAACCACCACTCAGAGACCAAATCTGAGTGCACCCTGTTTTCATAAATACAATTTTATTGGAATAAAGCCATTGCTCATTTGCTTATACATATTGTTCATGGCTGCTTTTGAAGGACAGTGGCAACATTGGATGGTGGAGACACAACCCATACATCCTGCAAAGCCTAAAATATTTTCTTTCTGGCCATTTACTGAAAGTTTTTGCAAAGCTTGCAAGCCTGTTTCAGTCTTTAAGTAGTGTGTGTGTGTGTGTGTGTGTGTATGTTTGTAAGTCTATGTGCCCAAGTGTGTGTCTATTTTTAGATTTTATATATCAAAACCAAAATTGTTTTATGAATTGGTATCTATGTAACTGAATTAAAATTTCAGCTGCAAAGTTTATCAACTATTTTATTTTGGTGAATTAACCTATTTCAAATAGTCTATATTCAAAATGGGACTATTTATACATTTAATACTTATAGTTAGGAATCAATGATAAAATACACAGAAAGTGCTTTGCGCATAGTACACATTCAATATCGTCCTTATTACTTCCCTTACTAGAGTGAAACTTGTGAAAAATAAAATACCCTGTAGGAAATATATACATTACTTTGATAATTGGAAATTTGTTTCTTTCATTTATGTCTAAGTGCCTGAGGTTAACCTCTAAATCTTAAATTCTTATAAACAGCAAGTCACACAAAAACTTCAATAAGTGCCTTATTTATAGACTGGGGTTTGGGGCAAATTAAGTCACTTACAGCTATGTGATATTATAAGGAAGTGATTCCTTATAGTGTACAGATATGTTTTATAGCAAGAATTATTCTTCAAAATCTTCCTGTTGAAAAGTAGTCTTCTCTCTCCTTTTCCTTTCTCCTTTGAGAGTTTATTTGCCATTCAGTGTATAATGTTTTAGGGACCCAGAATCACAACAAGAAAAAGGTCAGTTCTAAGCTGAGACAAAGTATATTATGCCCATACCATTTCTGTACACTCCTATCTTCACCTTTTTAAGTGCTAAAAATCCATTTTCACATTTGAGCTATTTAATCAGTTCATTTTACTTAGTGGCAACTTCGTTCTATATAAAAAAAAAAAAGAGGAAAGTTTTTATAGTTGTGAATGTCCTCTAGCTCTTTTGGGACTGAAAAGACCTTGAAAGTGTTTCTCTCTACATGACTGAGGAAGAAAGTCTTTGTGC
Organism: Symphalangus syndactylus; assembly: GCF_028878055.3. Taxonomy (NCBI): domain Eukaryota; kingdom Metazoa; phylum Chordata; class Mammalia; order Primates; family Hylobatidae; genus Symphalangus; species Symphalangus syndactylus. Next base: position 32,500,555 of record NC_072428.2, on the reverse strand, counting down.
AGGCTACACAAGGGAAATGCTTTTTCTCCTGGCACATTTACTCTGTAGTGCACAGAAGTTTGATGTTTGCTTTTCTTTGTATATCTGACGCTAAAGTACTGATGACTAGGCTTTAGCTTCTGTATTCAGTCTAAAGTGCCAACAGGGAGAACATAAAGAGCTAAATTGAAAATTGCAATTGCAGAGAACTAAAATCATTTGGCTAGGCAAAGCTTTGATTTCTACTACGCTTCTTTGTTCTAAGGGTATGTAATTTCCTTGGTAAATAATTCTAGAATTAAAGAAAAATATTTAAAAATACACATATTATTCATGTATGTGGATCATAACTAAGAGAAAACAGGAAAATGAATATAGTCTGATTGGTTTGGTCATGGGATTGAAACACATTATTTATTTTTGAAGTTTTGAAATGTTTCATGAGAACATAACATTTTATAACATTGAGTAAATGATAAAATGTGAAATTATCTGAAAAAAACTTATACTCTATACTTTGCATATAACTTTAAAACATAAATTTGATTTTTATTAATAGTATGTGTTAAGAAAATGCTTTTTATTTTAAGTATTTCTCCTGTTTCAATTTAGCCTATTTTTAATTCCTTTCAAAATAAAATTTGGTTTCCAATTTTTTTCTTTAAAATAATTCATTAATTAACTGATCATTTAATGTTGATGATATTAATGCTGGGAGAGATATCTGAGGTTGTATACCAAAATGGGTAAGTCTCAGCCTTAGCTATTTAGTGCTTCAAATCAAGGAATACTAGATTCAGAATTTAAAATGATGTAAACAAACTAGTATTTACCTTGTGGAGATCTTGCATCTGGTGAAACAACCATAATAGCCAAGATAGAAGATATAGCTGTGCATTTAACACACATTGAAAACATCTTGGGCATCTTAGTTAACACATTGGTTAAAAAATTCAGTTACACGTCAGTATAATTTAGCTACAAACAAAATTAGTATAACCCAATGGAAAATTTACCAGAAAAAGAATTTTCCAGAAAAGAAATTCAGAGTCCCACTCACCTGGCTAAACAATATCTTTAATAGCTTATTCATTTCTGACTGCTGGATTTTAGGAGAAATAAATTCATACCTGAACCCATTGAGAACAGTGAAGACATTCTGACAGTATCATTCAGAGAAATAGAGGAAGGAACTAGGCAGGGCTATCCTGGAAAATGAAACAAGCCAGGAGGAATATGTTTTTTATGTTAGTCTCAAATATATAAAGAATGACACATAGGAGAGAGATAGAAGTGTTTTGCTCTGGATGCAGAATAGTATAATTAAGATGAATTGACAATTTAGGAAGATGAGTGTGTGCTCAAATGGAAGCAGAACTTTTGTGCAACCTAGCAGTAAATATTGGAAGTTTTGAGTGGTGCTGATTTCCCAGCCACTATTAGATCATCTGTCAGGGATGTGTTAACAGAATTTAGGGATAGTTAGTTGTAAATTTGTTCATAAAAAGCAAAAGCTTGTCATTATTATTATTACTTTTCACAAAATCACCTGCCCCTATTCTTTAGGTTTTATACCTAGGCATTTACGTTAGACCTAGTTCAACTTAATGAATTAAGTTGAATGCAAATCTGAATAGATTTTGATTTTTTTAACATCATTTCTTAAGTTTTCAAAGTCTGCTTTTTTTTGGAACAGTGAAGGTGAAAACAACTGAAAGGGAGGTGTAGGCTCTGAAGGAGAATGCAGGCTTAGAAGAAGTAGCACCGAAGTTCACTGTGTGCAGTTGATGAGCCTAAGATTGCAGCATATATTGGTAAAGAGCTTGGGTGCTGAGGTCGTACTGAGTGCACATTCTAGCCATGCCTTTTTCAAGCTTATGTCCTTGGGCATTTTATCTCAGTTCTTATAGCTTCAGTTTTTCTTCATCTTCAAAACTTAAATAGTACAATGCATAATTATGGCTAGTAATAAGGAGAAAATGAAATAATAACTGTAAATGGCTTGGCTCCTTGAAATGCTGGATATTATTGAACATTTAGTACTCTTACACATGAAGTACACTCACCTTCACAATAAGAAATCTTCAACTTCACTGATACAAATATACTATTCACACTGAGAACAGAAATGTGTATGAGTTTACCAGAATAATAGTTATAAATTTTAATTGATGTAGAAAGTAGAATTCCATGTTTTTGTTGTTGTTGTTTGGTGTTAATAACAGAACCTGATCTTCTGCTAATCAGTGAGGAATAATCAATTCTTCCTCATCTAAATAAAAAGTAAAAATATATTTTTCATGCTCCCAAAACTTGTTGAATCAGCATTTTATGTCAAAGCAAATGTTCAGATTAAAGAAATTCATTTAGATATTCGACTAATCTTTACTTACTGGAAAGAAATGCTACTTAAAAGTAGACATAATTACTTTTATTTGAGCTCATTCTTTTATTTAATCCACCTACCAGCTAGTGTTTCCTTCAGTCCTTCAATTAGTGGTAAATAATGCCCTTTCAACTGAAAAACTGCATTCTAAATTACAGTTACAGTAGCATCAGCTAAACTGACAATAAGAATTAAGTGAACCTTAAAAACGAATGTAAATAAATAAATGTAAAAGTGAATGAATGAATGTTAAAAAAAAAGTGTGAATTTTCAGTTGCTCCACTTTAATCTTACAAGTTAGGTAAATGGCCAGGTGCGGTGGCTCACGCCTGTAATCCCAGCACTTTGGGAGGCCGAGGCAGGCAGATCATGAGGTCAGGAGATCAAGACCATCCTGGCTAACACGGTGAAACCCTGTCTCTACTAAAAATACAAAAAATTAGCTGGGTGTGGTGGCGGGCACCTGTAGTCCCAGCTACTGGGGAGGCTGAGGCAGGAGAATGGCATGAACCCAGGAGGCGGAACTTGCAGTGAGCAGAGATCACGCCACTGCACTCCAGCCTGGGCAACAGAGTGAGACTCCATCTCAAAAAAAAAACAAAAAAAAAGTTAGGTAAATGTAAAAGTCTGTTGTGATGTATAAGCCTTATGAAGAATTATACTTTCTGTTTTTTAACATTTTCCTCTCTTCTTAAGTAAACAGTGTTGTTTAATTCATTTTGAATAACCGTATTATAGAAGATTCTAAAATATTTAAGACATGCACTAAAGAAGCCAGTTTAATGGGAAGGACAGATAAGTTTATAAATATGTACAGCTCAAGAATAGATGTTTAAGATATTAGAGGGGGGAAAAACTGAGCAAAATTACACAGATTTACAGAAAAAGAGAGAATGTGCTTACTCAATGAATTCAATTAAAGATTTAATGAGGGAGGTGGCATATAATGGATACATCAAACTAGAATGTGGTATTTGGAGAGAGGTGAAGAAAGGCATTCAAGGAAGAAGAAAAGGTGAAAGAAACGCTAATGTGGGAGATCATCCATGCTTAGGTTACATCAACCATTCTCCTATGACTTGAATATAGAACTTGTGGAAGCCTGGATAATTAGAGTCCTTTACCAAGCAACTTTCCTAATTTAAGGTGCATTCACTCTACCACTAACACGGTTTACTAGGTCCTCTCAGGTTTTATTTTAGCTCACAACCCCAGACTTTTCTTGTAGAGCTTTCTTCTGGGCTTACACTACACAGAAATCTCTTTCTTTCTGTCTCTTTCACCTCTTTCCTCCTTACCCTCCTCTCTCTCTCTCTCTCCCTTTTTCTCTCTCTCTTCTCTTTTCCTCTAATTTTCCCTCAAGGTATATCATATCAATTTCACTTTCTCAAATCTAATAAACTCTTTCTGATCTCTCTGCCTGGAATGTTCTTATTTTATTTTAATTTTTATTTCTCTTAGAGACAGAGTCTCCCATTGAGGCCTAGGCTAGAGTGCAGTGGTGTGATTATAGTGTACTGTAACTTTGAATTCCTGGGCTCAAGGGATCCTCCCACCTCAGCCTCTAAAGTAATTAGGACTACAGGTGCTCACCAGTGTACTTGGCTAACTTTTAAAAAATTTTTTCTAAAAATGGGATCTTGCTATGTTCCCAAGGATGGACTCCAACTCCTGGTCTCAAGCAGTCCTCCTGCCTCAACCTCCCAAAACACTGGGATTATAGGTGTGAGCCATCACTCCCAGATTTGGAATATATCTCTATCTACCCATACAAGCCTATTTTTCCTAGTTAATTTTTCTTTAATTTTTATGTTGTAGCTACTATTTTCCTCAGAAAGTCTTCCTTGGCATCTCATCTTGGGTACTTCCCGTGTGCTTCAATTTGTCAGGAATTTACACCAGTATAGCATTATATTAGTCAAGGTTCTCCAGAGAAACATAACCAATAGGATGTATAAAGAGATAAGGGAAAGGGGGTTTATTAGGGGGGGTTGGCTTATCTTGAGACTTTGTAGATTGAAAAGTCCTACAAAATGCTGTCTTCAAGCTGGAGAACCTAGGAAAACAGTAGCATGGCTAAGCCCAAGTCTGAAGGCCACAGAACCTGGAGAGCTACTGCTGGAAGTCTGGAAGTCCAAAGGTTGAAGAATACGAAGTTCTGAAATCTAAAGATAAAAGAAAAAGTGTGTTCCACCTTCAAAAAAGGAAAGGAGAGAGAGACAGAGGGAGACTTTGCCTTTCCTCTGCCTTTTTGTTCTAGCTGACCCTCCACTTATTTGATGGCGCCAACCCATAGTGAGATTCTTTGAGATTCTTCTTTATGCAGTTCATGGATTCAAATGCCAATCTCTTGCAGAAACACTTTCATCATACCCAGAAATAATGCTTTACCAGCGTTGGGGCCACACAGGCTCTTAGCCCCCTGAAGGTTCGCTGAAACATCACAGGCATGAGGTAGATTGATTAATAGGAAAAAAGGCATACATATTTATTTAATGTGTATACATGGGAGCCACCAGAAAGAAGATCCAACTTCCCAATGAGTTACAGAAACTTATATTCCATCTTGAAGCCACAGTAAATAATGCAGACATAGAGCATGGCCAGAAATAGGTTACACTGGTCAATCAGATTTAAGACCATAACAAGTTAAAAGCGAGAGAAAGCAAGAAACTTGGGTAGCAAAAGCGACCTTGTTATGTAGATGAAGCTGCCCTCAGAGAGAATAGGTGATAAATGTTTCTTTTCAGACTTTTAAAGATGTCAGACTCTCAATTTCTCCTGGATCTGGGAAAGGTATGGAAAGGGGAGGGAGCATGGAAATTCTTACAGATACAAAATTACCCCAGAAAGGACAGCTATGGAAGGCCACTTCTGTGGCCAAGTGGCAAGTTTTCTTGGCCAAGTTTTCTGGCCAAGTGGCAGTCATTTCAAAATACATCAAAGAAATATATTTCATAGTATAATATTTCAATTTCCTTCACCAGCTACCTAGGAATCTTTAAATATAGTATAAACAACAACAACAGCAAAAAATTCTATGACCCCCATTCAACTGCATAGACCATCTCTTGGTCAAGGGGACCTAAAAAAACCTGAAAAGCTAGCTCAGGCCATGACAGTAATTGAGGTCAAACATGTCTCATTATGCTCTCTGACCTTTGGAGTTTAGGCACAACTGACCAACATTAACATTAAAACAGAGATCTTAAGACTGACAAAAGAGGCTCTTTGTACCAATAAGATACCACATTCCAACTTGACTCTAGTATAGCATCATATGACAGAGAACAGGCCCCAAATGAATTCAAAATATATTCAAAGAAAATATATTTATTTGACATATTTTGAATGGTCCTGAAAAGCGGTCTTTTTGTGGGGGAAAATTTTGCATGTATAAAGAATATCTATTAACATAACTAGATTTTTCTTCTTCCGGGCCCTCTCAAACCTTATGAAATTAACTGACAGTCTAGCACCTATTAAAGGTCTAAATAGGAAATAAACATTTGCCATTTATTATCTCCATAGGCAGCCACTTATGACACTTCATCTACATAATAGGAACCCTGGTCTCAACAACCACTTATCTTAACCCAGACAATCCTTTCTATTGATACTGGATCTTTAGATTATAACTTAACTCTTTCAATCACTTGCCAATCAGAAAATCTTTGAATCCACCTATGACCTGTAAGCCCTCCATCACCCCTATCATCTCCACCCTCATTTCTAGTTTTCTTGCCTTTTCAGAACCCAACCAATGTGTGCTTCACATGTATTCATTGATGTCTTATGTCCCCCTAAAATGTATAAAATAAAACTGTAACACAACCTCCTTTGGCACATGTTCTCAGGACTTAAGACTGTGCCTCAGGCTGTGGTCATTTATATTTGGATGAGAATAAACCTTTTAAATATTTTACAGAGTTTGGCTTTTTTTCTGAATAATAATTGACACCTAAAATCAATCATCATGAGCATTCATCACACTTCATTGCAATTTTCTTTTTCCCTATCTGTATTCGCTATTATCCTGCAAATGAATGAGAGCAGGAGCACTATTGCTCTTGTTTCTCCACTACATAGCACTGTGGTTTCCAAGTAGTATATATGTACACAGCAATTATTTTTTGGGTCAGAGAATGAGTCAGCAAATGAGTACTGAAGAAATTAACATCTTAATATATTGAGAATTATTAACATATAAATATGGGCCAAAGCCACTGGCATAGAGACAGTTTCTATGGTTGGAGACCTTGAACAGACTGGGCAGCTAAAATATCTTCTTGATTAGACTCTGATGACTACTCAGTGAGAAACCTCTTTGGAATTCACTCTAAGAGAAGCAAATGGTGAGTTAAAATGTGATAAAAAGAGATTTATAGCAATATAGTGATAGGAAAAAGAATATACTTCCATACTTTATGCCAAATAAAGGCAAACTGATAGTCCAAGTCATTGATCAAAAAATGATATTAATTACACAGCTGAGGAAAAAAATCAATAATAGACTATATTTTAAAAAATATGATTGTGTTACTGGAAAAAGATCCCAATCCAAACCCCAACAGAGGGTTCTTAGATCTCACTCAAGAAAGAATTCATAGTGAGTCCATAAAGTGAAAGCAACTTCATTAAGAAGGTAGAGGAATAAAAGAATTGCTACTCCATAGACAGAGCAGCCCCAAAGGCTGTTGATTGCCTATTTTTATGGTTATTTCTTGATTATAGGCTAAACAAGGGATGTATTATTCATGCTTCCCCTTTTTAGACCATATATGGTAACTTGCTGACATTGCCATGGCATTTGTAAACTGTCATGGCACTGGTGAGTGTGTAGCAGGGAGGACAACCAGATGTAACTCTTGTCACCATCTTGGTTTTAGTGGGTTTTAGCCGGCTTCTTTACTGTGAATTGTTTTATCAGCAAGTTCTTTATGACCTGTATCTTGTGCTGACCTCCTGTCTCATCCTGTCCTTTAGAATGCCTAAGTGTCTGGGAATGCAGCCCAGTAGGTTTCAGCCTTATTTTGCCCACATCCTATTCAAGGTGGGGTTCCTCTGGCTCAAAGTCTTCTGACATTTTCCACCTCCCTTTTATAAGAGAACCCTTAATTCTAAGGGTTGCAGAGGGATGAAGAACCATTTTCTATAACTTCTTCAGGGTGAATAGGGGTGATGATATTCCTGCCTAAATATGAGGGTCTCTTGGTAGAGAGGAGCTGAGTCAGAAAGCATCAGTATGATGAGGTCTATTCATAACTCCACCTTTTGACAAAAGGTGATATCTGAAATGTTAATGTGTTCAATTTGAGAAAATGTTGAATAAGCTTAACCTGCAATCCTACACAAAGAGTACAACAGCAGTATATTTCACAGAGTAAAGCAAAGTGAGTAAAATTATCCCATGTAAACTAAATTTGAAGGCTTTCCATGAACTGGGCAACTGTTGGAACCAAGCTGTTATGGGGTCGCTAGCAATTCCAGTGTGCTCAGAATTAGAATACTGACTCAGATTTTTACAATACCCATCCCTCTTATTTATTCTGAGCAGCAGTCAGAGATCACTGGTTGGTTCACAGGAATAAGGAGAAGGAGTGAGTCTAAATTGCAGGAAAAAAAAAAAAACTAAAAACAACTGATGAGACTAGAATCTAATAACAGGTGTACTATAGTTCTTGAAACATAATTTTTAATCTCTCCAGTTTCTTATTTTTGCTAAAGATAAATCATAGTAAAACTTATTTGCTTTATTATGCTTGACTTGGTTATTTGTATAAAGTGCAGCAAGAATAATTATTTTTTCACATGAGCTCTTTTTAAATAGGCTTTGATGGAACTCTGTGTCATAGAAGGAATTTTAGATAAGACTTTTTTTTAGAGCTGAGCTTTGTCATGGGTTTGTACCCTCAAATAGCTATGAGTTGAGTAAATTCCTCTCATTTGAGGTTCCAAGATAACTTTGGCCTCTGGTCCTGTTAGAAAGTGATATTCTTTACTTACCACAGGTCAGAAACCTGGTATATGTACTGTGTAGACAAGGTATGACAAGGCCAGTTTTCCCAAGGGGCTTTTACTGGCTTTACAAGTCAAATTTGATTCTTTAAAGGAAAGCACACCATTCCAGTCGAAGCCTTGGTAAAATAAGCAGTTTTTCCAATTGTGTCCTGTTACAAAGGAAAACAGATCCTTATTACACTTATGCAATTAACTATGTTGCCATAAATTAAGAATCTTCACAACTAGTTTCCAAATTCTGGAGAAATCAGATATAGAGAAATAAATATCCTCTAAATTTTGTTCAAAGGAGTATACTTTCCTCAATTGCCTAAAGCTGTAAATAACTCAAAATAAGTTTCCTTGACTGTGAAAAACAAAACAAAGGATCAGCAACGTTTTAAGCAAAAAGTTAAAAGGATTACTTTAGACTTCTATTAGTTTAGTCCATGAAGTTAACTTCTGTTCTGTTTTATAGTCATAAACACTTTAGCTCTCTTGAGTCCTGAAAGTGTTTTCCTCTATTCTGGCATCACAATCTCCAACATTAGCAGAAAATTTGCATTTAGGTGCACCTGTCAAAGTCCTATAGTTGATTATAAAACCACCTCTTAAGGAGGGTTAAAACAAGACAAAAATTGTTTGTGGATGACAAAAGGTCTTAGGTCAGCCACAGTCAAAAACATGATTGACAAAGAAATGTGTTTACCTCTGTGACATACAATAATTTTATGTAACAATTATAATTATTAATGAAATACACTAAGTCATATCAGACTTATGGGAGTTTCCCACTATTTTGGAACAGATACCAATGGCATATTTAGGTAAATATAGCTCAAAGACAGCCAAACACTATTTCACATTTGACAGTGCTTCCCGTATGATTTTTATACCAAATAAGCCAAATTTTACCTTTACATTCATGTACTATTAATGTTAAACCCAATTCTTAATAAAATCTTATAGACGTATCTACTAAATTTTAATGTTTGACCATATTAGGGTAATTGGCATTTTCTAAATATTTTTAAATAAATAAAAAATTTAACTTCAATTTATCTCAAGAAAGCTTAAATTCTTCCATTTCTGTTTTTAATTAAGCAAATATTAAAGTTATATCTTTTGATAATTTGTTATATTTTAGAACTCTCTCAACTCAGTACTAGCTATTTTTTCTATAGTCAAATACTTTTGTTTCATATTGTACAGATTACAGTCACATATTTTAGACTCTATGTAGTTAGAATGTCTAGATGAGAGGAGGAAGCATCAGTTTGGAAAATTTTCAGAAGAGTCTGGTGGGGAGAATATATAATTGAGTAAGTCTGTGTCTGATTGTCAATGTCAACAATTGCTTTTTGGAAGTAATTGACAATGTCAGAATTAAAAATCTCAAATCAAGCATTACAACAACTCAACTAAATAAGCCAGAGAAACTGTTGACTAATAGAGAATTACTTTTCTGAGTGAATTTGGAAAGAACTGGCACAGTAGAAGAAGAAAGAAAAAATAGTAAATGCAGTTAATCAAGTAGTTTATTTGTGCAAAGGGATAATTTAAAGTGTTAAATATTAAGATTGTAATAAACATGCTATTTTGAACTTCTATGGTTCTTTGAAATATAAATTAAAAATTATTTAACATAAATTAATTTATATTAATTCATCAGAAACTCATCACTGAAATTGAGATAACAGTGAAAATGATGAATAAAGATTCAGCTTTTCATAGAACATGTAGAGTCATGATTTGGGCTTTTTTTAGTTTGTTTTTTTTTTCTTAAAACAGCCTCTTCAAATCAGTAATAAATTTGCTATAGTAATTCTTTTTAATTCTTGGTATATTTAAAACAATTCAGATACTGTCTAAATTGATACCACTTTTGCCTTTCTAGGGCCTTATAAAAAGCCAAACATTCATTTAAAAGGCATGGAAACTCAAGTTATACTTAATATTTTTTAACTTTTTCATTCCTTTGTTTTTCATTCATAAAACAATCAGTTTATCTCTTTTTAAAGCAATCTTTATTTCAGTATTTTGAAATAAATAGTAGTGTGCACTTGGGATTTTTCAAAGACTTAAATTCAGAGCAACTTTCGAAAAAGCAAACTTTAAAAGCATTGCATCGCGTGTGACTGATGATATTCACCCAGTTAAATAACTGTACTAATTGTAACCCTAATTTATATAATTCATAATTATTTAGAGTAACCAATAAATAGATTAGTTACACTTAAGAATTAAAAGACTTGTGAAGACACATGATTGTACTTATCTTAAAAGTAGGTTATTAAATAATTGATAGCCTTTTTTGTTTCCAGATGTAACATATCAAGTGGACAATTTAAAAGAAAAAAAATAAGAAAAAGAATGGAAAGTCTCTGCCTCTGAAATAGCACAGAACAATAATTATTGTGACTCATTGACTGCAAATTTGGTAGCAAGCAATGTGATAAGTCCTCTCCCTCATGGTTCTTATTTGATTCTCTCACTTATTGAAATAATTATTGATAGATACATTTTATGAATGAAGATTTTTCAATTCTGAGCTGAAGTTCAGATTGGATTTGATATCATACCTATGAGGATAAAACTAATGTATTAATTAGGAATTGCATTTATCTAAATAGACTAAACCAAGTAAGCAGCAGCTTAAACAAAACAACGATTTCATTTTTATTACACTTTTAAAAGTCTGGAAGTAAGCATTTCAAGGTACGATGGTGGTTCCATGATGAAATCAAGATTTTGGACTTTGATATTTCTATAAACTTATCCATCAGTACTATGTGCTCACTCTTTCATAGTCAACTAAAAAAGAGCAGCTTCAATTCTAGCTAGTTTTCCTTTTCCTTTCAAATAGAAAAAAGAAAGACCAGTAGTCAGCAGCTTCTTTTCCCCTGAGTCCCTGTCCTCATATTAAGATACTTTCCCAAGCCCCTTCTGAAAACTTCTGCTGAAATATCATCAGACAAAAACATATTGCATAGTCAGACTTAATAGCAAAGGAAGCTGAACACAACTTTTTATTTAAGCACTTTACTACTACAGCAAAATCAAGATTCTAGTAGTGAAAAAGAATGGGAAGATAGATCTTATAGCAACCAAAAAGCTAGATCATAAAGGAGAGAAGAGCTAGGATCTAAAGCAAGATTTTCTAATGTCAAACCCAGGGCAGATAATCACTACCTTACAGAACATCCCATATTTTGCCTGGCCTCAGGGCCATAAAAAAAAACTCAGAAAAAATAGAATAGAAAAGAATGTGATAAATATTTTTTGAATGTGATAAATGTCACAAATGTCAGTATATCAATTGGGAGTGAAGTAGTAAGCAAAAGAAAGCTTTATAAATATGGTGGGTCATAAACAATTTATGAAGGGCTTCTCTTTTCTTGGTTTATTCTCCTGAAAATTGAAACCTTGTAAAATATTTCCAATTTGCCATGCTGACCCTACTTGACTGAACTGTAGTTTAACTGTAAGAGAAAATTGTGAAATGTCAAGAATGAGGGAAATATGCTATGTAAGTGTAAGAAACAATTTTTTATGTGCATAAGTGAAATCTAAGTCTACTATAGCAATGTTGATTTATTACTTTCCATTCCCTATTTTATAGGGCATAGAAAGGTATTTTTGCAGAAGTATTTGAGCAAAGTTATTATAAATGCTCAAATTCCTTCTAGTTTTAGCATTTGATTGCTTTGTCCTAGAAACTTACATTTTTGACCTTAATCCAACCTTGAATCATGGTGGTAACTGAAATAATTAAGTGCTCATTGGAGATTGTTGTTTTGGGGGCAGCCCTTACTTGAAAACTGAGGACTGTACATAATAAATTGATAAAGTATGCTAAGAAGCAGCCAGGCACAGTGGCTCATGCCTATAATCCCTGCACTTTGGGAGGCCAAGGCGGGCAGATCACTTGAGGTCAGAAGTTCAAGACCAGCCTGGCCAACATGGAGAAATCCTGTCTCTACTAAAAATACAAAAAAAATTAGCCGGGTTTGGTGATACATGCCTGTAATCCCAGCTTCTCGGTATGCTAGGGAATAGAATCGTTTGAATCCAGGAGGCAGAGGTTGTGGCCAGCCAAGATTGAGCCACTGAAGAAGCAACACAAGGTCACGTAGAATTAAGTTAGTTAAATATATCCAAACCACAGGTAAATACATTAAAAAGAACATCACTTGTTTGTTAGGAATGTGGCAGTTTAAAAAAATGCATTTATAGTGTTTACTTAAAAATATGAAGAAAATACTTCAATTAATGTAGTCAATTCTAAAACCAATTTATTTTATTTAAACAAAACTAAAATTTCTCAAGCAGATGTTGAAATTTAGAAATCTATTATCTGTATTCATCTATGCTACTCTCAATATTTAAGCAACATTTCTCTTTCAGTCTAAAAGATACCAAATTATATCTGTATGTTCATGTGTATTCATATACAAAAGTATCAGAAACTTTTATAAAACAGATTACTAGGGAGGAACCGAGACAGATGTGCTGTTCCTCAGAGTTATGTTTGTAGCATGTACCATGGTTATTGGAATATAATAGGAATTCAACATATATGAATAAATTAATATATAAAAATATTAAAGCTGGTGACAAATTTTCTAAATACACATATTTCCTGATATTTAAAAGAAGCAAACAATAGCCTAGTTGTTTCAAATTTATGTCTGTTTAGTATGATGTAAGTTATCATACATACTCTGATGCTTGTGCACAACCTATGTCTGTTTATGCATAAATCTGCAAAATTATTTCATTTATTTCGTTCTATAAAGCTAGTCAGCTTAACAGAACTTACTTTGGGTTTTACTATATTTTGGTTCAGTTAAAAGACAATAGTGTTTATATTTTTTATATTTGCTTCAAGACTTCTAGAGCAGATAGACACAAGATGCTGTGCGTCTTGCCTACAATACTGGGAAGATTCATTTTCCTTCCTCATTGAATGGCATATCAAATACATAGTCTGGGAGTTTAATCTGTGATAAATGCACTCTGTTTAATGCAATGAGACAGTCTCTTAATTTGAGTACCTAGCATAGTTTCAGCTAAATCTCCTCTGCTGACTTAATTAGAAAGAGCTTAATATTAATTACTTTGCATCTAAATTTTTGGAGTCTTGCAAATGAAAAAAATATATAATCCTTTTACAGAATGAAAAAATGCTCAGTAATAAAAACAGTTTGCATGGTTTTTAAGTGTGTGTAAATATGTTAAGCATCTAATGAATTATTCAACACTCTGCATCCTTGGAAGATGTACAGATTGTAATGAGCCCCCTCATTTGACTTTCATACCAAATTATTTTATTTCCAGTTGTTTTTATTAAATAGTATTCATTAGAATAATTTATTTATCAATTTACCATATCTTGCAAATAAGGAAATCTAAATACGTATTTTCAGCAAGTTTTGTAGTTTTTGCTCTAGAATTTCTTATACTGATAAATATTGTTTTAATTATCTTATTGTGGTATATAAATGTAAGCAAAATATAAGTGGAAATCTTCTCAGTTTGATTACGCTTTTACCCAGAAGCTATGTGTAAAACAATTACATAGAGCTCAACTTTAAGTATGTGTCAATACTCTAGGCTATTTTAGTGTGTCTCGCTCGCTGTTGAGCTGCCTGGCTCAAAGCTCAGTGAAGAGAACTGCTACATATACAAAGCTTTGCTTCAAATATATATATATAATATATATATATTATATATACACATTTGACATATGTAATATATATTATATATATTTTATATATATAATATATATTATTCCATTCTCACATTGCTATAAAGAACTAACTGAGACTGTAACTTACAAAGAAAAGAGTTTTAGGCCAGGCACGGTGTCTCACGCCTGTAATCACAGCACTTTGGAAGGCCGAGGTAGGGGGATCACGAGGTGAGGAGTTCGAAAACAGTCTGACAACACAGTGAAACCCCATCTCTACTAAAAATAAAAGTAAATAAAATAAAAAATATCCGGATGTGGTGGTGAGTGCCTGTAATCCTAGATACTCAGGAGCCTGAGGCAGGAGAATCTCTTGAACCTGGGAGGTGGAGGTTGTAGTGATCAAGTGAGCAGAGAACACGCCACTGCACACCAGCACCAGCCACAGTGCGAGTCTCCTTCAAAAAAAAAGAAAAAAAAAAAGGTTTAATTGGCTCACAGTTCCACAGGTTGTACAGGAAGCATGGCTAGGGAGGCTTAAGGAAATTTACAATCCTGGTGGAAGATGAAGGGGAAGCTGGCAGGTCCTAGATGGCTGGAGCAGGAAGAAGAGAGACAGCAAAATGAGAAGTGCTACACACTTTTAAACAACCAGATTTCAGGAGAACTCCATTACGAGAACGTCAAGGGGGAAACTCCCCCTGCCATGGCCCCGCGCATGATCCAGTCACTTCCCAGCAGGCCCCTTCTTCATCATGTGGGGATTATAATTGGACATGAGATACGGGTGGGGACACAGAGCCAAACCACATCATTTTTTATTCAGAAGGACATAAAACGTCTTTTATTATTTTTATTGGCAAAGCGACATTGAGAGGTATTTGGATGGTTCCTGCCATTTTATGCTGTTGAAAAAAGGTTTTTAACACTGAACTGTACTTGTCTTTTGTAATTTTTACACCACAGATCTCATTAAAGTGGTTAGAAATACGCTACTAGTAAAAACAATAAAAGCATATTAGTAACTTTTATTACTCATTATCTATATGTGTGTGTGTATATATATACTTTTTCTAATTTAATCCTCCCAGGAAGCAATGCAATGATGTAGGAGTTTTCTCCACATTGTTGATGAAGAACTGAGGTTCAGACAAGTGAAGTGACTTTCCTATGTCATACCAAGCAGTTTAGCAAAGGGGTAAAGAGTCACCTCCCACTATTGCCCTCTTTAACTCATGCTGGGAATGCATTCTTCTAGGTCGAAGCCATTTTTTTTTTATTGTTTTAATTTGAAGGAACTAACTTGTGTGTTTTCCTCACAGCTGTACAGTAACTCATATAATATTCTTCAAGAATCTTGCTAACTTATAAAATGTACATTGTCTCACCAACTCTAATTACAACCTACATGAGAATTTTGAAAATGCTTTTCTCAAGATTTTTCTAAGTGTAATTGAGGCTGGCAGCCAACACAACTTTCAATTGGATTTTCCTCACTTTAATCCTGGAATTGTTTTCTGTAAGAGGACAGAGTAGAGAGATGAAACTAAATAAAGTGAATCTATAGTCAACAAAGAGATATATTTGACATTTTATTATAAAATTTTAGCTTTCAAATTTTCAATAATAAGAAATATAGAACCAAATTCTTTTAAAAATTTTCATCAGTTTTTTTCTTTTATGTAGATTAAAATATTGACTTAATCTTAAAAATTTGTTACATTTCTTGTAAATAATAGTAGCACCAATAAATGTTAGTTTAATTATGCCTTCCTCTAAAACTCTACAAAAGCTATTCAAAAATGGTTTTATATTAAATTCAAGAATAATGTACATGATACAGTTCTAGCAAAAATGTATATTTTCTGATTTTGGTGGCAGATTGATAATCTATGAATTACATGTTCTGGTTTTGACTTTGTTGCTATAGTAAGATATATAAATTTTTTTATATTTTCCTTTTGTTCTGTGTCAGTACACTTACAAGATAGTAATATAAGAACAATCTACTTCTTCAACTATTAGCAAGTTTAAAAGGAATGCGTAAAACCATATAAATCCTTCCCATTGATTTATGGTTGACATGGGATGAGGAGGAGAAAGCATTTGAGAAGAGTGGCCCTATGCAGTCATTGTTCTTGCTTGACCAAGGGGGCAAAGGGCAGTAATGCATAAAGAAGAGTGCTAAATGTGCTTTCATGAAATCCTCTGTGGCTCTTGTCATCTTCGATCCTTGATTACTGACCTTCCTTTATAATTCACACAATAAAATTTAAACTAATCCTCTTAAAAGATACTCTCTGTGTCCCCACTATTTTTTCCTATAGACACAGAGAGACTATTATATATTTTGAAGTTATTTAACTGCCAAGGGGTTCTTCCTGCCCACCTTACAAATAAAGACAACAGCATTACAGTAAAGAAAGAATTGAATAGACACGAGGCCAGCCACATCACAAAGAAGACAGAGTCAGTACTCATATGATCTCCTTCAAAGCTCCTAGGGTAGAGGCTTCTCAAAGGCAGTTTGGGGGAAGGGTGGGGATGGCTAGGCTTGCTGCTGATTGGTTGGGGCAGAGAGGAAATCATAGAGGGTCAAAGCTGTCCTCCTGTCTGCTACATTGCTTCTGGGTGGGGCTATAGGAGCAGGTGTATCTAGGTGGAGCCATTGGTGTCAGACATGCAAAAAAACCTGAAACGATCTCTCCAAAGGCCAATTTTAGGTGCTACAATAGTGATATGATTTGAAAAAGTAATTGAGGAAGTTGCATATCTTATAACCTCTGCAATAATGGCTGACAATCATTTATGTCTGCACCTTAGCAGCACTCACTCTCCTCTCCTCTCTTCAGCCTGATGACTCCCCATTAGCTTTACAAAAGTTGTTGAATTTGAGGGGAGGCCTGTTATCATTTAAACAATATCCTGCATATTGGCGTTGCAAGGTTCTTTGTCTAGGATGCCTTACTCACTCTTAAATATAATTAAACTTTATTCCTTTGCTGATACACTGTTATAAGTATGTGAACCCTAATTTCATGTTGCCATAGCTATTAAGGGGACTGACACCCCTTTTCTTCCTTTAAGTCTTGACTTTCTGGGTCCTAAACAAACATAATTTTACACTGAGATTATTTAAACGGCAAAATCTTAGCCTATATGACTTCCTCTATCCAACTGAAGACTCCAGATAAAACCTGACTTGGAAAGGGACTAAAAGTATAAGTTGCAAAACCTTATCAAGCACCATAAACATCAACCTTGTAGGTAGTGAAATGGGGAACCTTAACAAGAAAGCTACTGCTATCTGGAGATATCTTATTTCCCCTTTAATATTACACAAATGCAAAGAAAACACTTGGCACTGCATGTTAAAGCCCTCCAGGCACTAAAATTCTGGATTTTATCTCTCTGTCTGCATTTGCATTTTCATTCTCTTTCCCTCTCTTTCTTTCTTTCTCTCTCTGTATATGTGTGTCTGTGTGTGTGTGTATACATATATATATATGTATATGTAGTACCTACTGTGAATCACACATTACTTCCTTAATTTTAGTAGAAATTATATGGATTCCAGATGCTGGTAGACGAAATAAGAACTTCCAGCTTTTTCAATTCTTTTGCCAGTTAATCTATCTCAATCTACTTCAACTTCCATTTATACTCTCATCTCATTTCTCACTTGATTTTATCTTTATCCCATGCCACACTACTGACTACCACAGTGCCCTAGCCAAAATTCTTGTGTACATCTGATATGCTTTTCAGTACTTGAGAATTTGTAAATTTCTTTTAATACTGTACTGCAATCTCACTTAGCTTAACAGAGGGCTCTCTGCTTGATCAAGAGAAATTAAGACTTTTATTCACTCTTAATCACCTAGAGAGCGATATATCAGAAGTATACTTAAGGAATAGATAGAGACTAGTGGTTTTCTTACCATGTTAATAATAGCAAATGCGTGTCAATTTCAGCACAAGTTTTAGGGATTAAATACTGTACTAGCTTTCTCACAAATATTTAGAACTCTTAATTGAAGTTACTAAGTCCAAACTACCTCTATATTAGTAAATATGTTGTGCCCCAATTTTTTTAGCCTCTTGAAGGATGAGCAGGGGTAATCGAAGAATCTTTAGCACTTATGAACTGCCCATGTGTATTACTCCATTCTCACACTGCTATGACATACTGCTAAAAGGCTGGGTGACCTAAAAAGGAAAGAGGTTTAATTGACTCACAGTTCCTCATGGCTAGGAAGACCTCAGGAAACTTACAATTATGGCTGAAGGCATCTCTTGACAGAGCGGCAGGAGAGAGAATGAGTGTCAGCAGGGGAAATGCCAGACACTTATAAAATAATCAGATCTCATGAGAATTCACTCACCATCACGAGGATAGCATGAGAGAAACCACCCCCATGATTAAATTACCTTCCACCTGGTCCGTCCCATGACATGTGGAGATTATGGAATTATAATTCAAGATGAGATCTGGGTGGAGGCACAAAACCAAACCACATCATTTTGCCCCTGGCCCCTCCCAAATCTCATGTCCTCACTTTTCAAAACACAATCATGCCCTTCCAACAGTCCCCCAAAGTCTTAACTCATTCCAGCATTAACCCAAAAGTCCAAGTCCAAAGTCTCATCTGAGACAAGGCAAATCCCATTCCCCTACGAGCCTGTAAAGTGAAAATGAAGTTAATTATTTCCTAGATACAGTGGAGATACAGGCACTGGGTAAATAGACCCATTCCACATGGGAGAAATTGGCCACAACAAAGGGGCTACAGGCCCTATGCAAGTTTGAGATCCAATAGGGCAGTCATTGAACCTTAAAGTTCCAAAATGAACTCCTATGATTCCATGTCTCACATCCTGGTCACACTGATGCAAGAGGTGGGCTCCCACAGCCTTGGGCAGCACCACCCCTGTGGTTTTTCAGGGTACAGCCCCCATCCCAGCTGTTATCACTGCTTGAATTTTCAATTTTTACATTTTACATTTTAAATGTAAACATTTTGTAGTTTTTCTTTTATTGTGGATGTTTAAACTTTCTGCTTTATTTTAACTTTGTTAAGTGCTGAGGATTTACATTTCATTTTTTTCGTATTGCCCTATGCTCAGATTCCAGAGTAAGCATTTTGATTCTTGAATGTTCTTCTCTTGTAGTCAGCACTAGAAATGCCTACTAGTCTGCCCCTATGTAGAGCAAAAATGTATTTCTTTATTATTATTATTAAATTATGTCCATCAGTGTGAACAGTGCTGTCACTTAATTATTCCTCCTGTGTACTCTAAATGTTGTAACAATGCAAGGGATGTGTAACCATAGGTAGATAAGTGAAAACCAAGGAGCACACACAAGACTGTTTTTCTCCTTTAGCATGTCTATTTATTTGATTTTCATGCCTTGAAACATCATAGGAGAGCTACAGTAAATGCTGCCTTTGAAAAAAAATTAAAAACTCTTTTAAATAATCTGTACATTTAGTAAAGCTGTGTTTTACTGCATCTCCAAATGCTGTTGGTTAGTATTCAAGACTGAGGGTTACTTGTAAATCAGTATCTAGTGTCAGATCTAAATTAAATGTTATTGCTGTTAGTTTTGTGAGTCATCATTTAAAGTCCCTTTGCATCAGTTACACCAACAGAGGTAATTTCTCTAGCTTATTTTATTTTATCTTAATTTTAATGCCTCAAAATGTATTTGCTACTCGCTTTTCTATTCAACCACTGCTGAAAGAGATTTTCTCAGGGATTGATGAGAAAGTCCTTTGGATAACATACTCAATGGTGAAAAGAAAATGAGAATACTTTGGGAGGCTGAAGCAGGTGGACCATGAGGTCAGGAGATCGAGACCATCCTGGCTACCATGGTGAAACCCCATCTCTACTAAAATCACAAAAAATTAGCTGGGAGTGGTGGCACGCACCTATAGTTGCAGCTACTCGGGAGGCTGAGGCAAGAGAATCACTTGAACCCAGGAGGTGGATGTTGTCAAGATTGTGCCACTGCACTCCAGCCTGGGCAACAGAGCAAGACTCCATCTCAAAAAAAAAAAAAAAAAGAAAAGAAAAGAAAAGAAAAGAAAAAAAAAGAAAAGAAAAAAATAAAAGCATTATTAAGGTGACTTCTGTGTTTTTTTCACATGAACCTATCTTTTTATTTTTTTCCTATTCGGAAAAGCAAGGTAAAACTTTGACATTTTAATCTAGAATACGTTGCTAAAATGAAAGATTAGATTGTTTCAAAGGCTTAAGAGAAAATTCTAATGGCTGAAGATAAAAAGTAGCCAATTAGTGATAGCCATAATAAAGAAAAAGAAGAGGGAATTGGAAGCATAAAAGATCAAAATGCTAGTTCTTTTGTTATGAACAATTCTAAACTTTTCCTTCATTTTTTCCCTGCCAAGATTCTTCAGCTGCCAGTTAGAATATAAAAGGACAGAAACGACCTTTGTTCCAGTGGTAACAAGAAGAAAAGATGGAATATAATAAAAATTGTATGCTTCTTTAAGGGTAGAGAAGAGCGGTGGGTTCAAGGAAGCTAAATAAAATGAATTCCAGGGAAAAAGAAGCCCTTCAGAGAGAAAGGGACAGCAAGAGCTACTTCCATTTGAGGGTCATGGCCAGGGTTGGGTTCAGATTACCCTGCCAGAACTGAGGGAAATCGGGGCTCAAGCCCAGAGGTTACTCCTGTGCTACTGAACAGATTTCAAGGCTGGGTGAGGATAACACCTCACCTCTCTTCAGGAACATTGTTCAAGGGACCAGAAAAATGTGTATAGAGCTCTTGAGAGCCCAGAGAGAAGAGGCATTCTTGTTACTTCATGATGTGGCTGTGGATTTCACCCAGGAAGAGTGGAAGCTATTGAGCATTGCCCAGAGGACTCTGTACAGGGACATGATGCTGGAAAACTACAGCAACTTGGTCTTCCTGCGAATTCCATTTTCCAAACCAACATTGGTCATTTTGCTGGAGCAAGGGGTAGAGCCTTGGAGAGAGGAGAGCCAATGTCTGCCCAGCTCCTGTTTGGTAGATCCAAACCCAGAAATTCAACCCTGCTTCTCCTCCCCTCTGGCCTTCTGCAGTCAGCAATTATGCCAAAATGTGCTACATTATCATGACCTTCAGGGCTACCCAGGATTGGCTGCAGAAACTCTTCAAATAATGAATTTATGCCAAGTAGATCGGGAGAAGCAAACACCACTCTCTTATCAAAGCTACTGGAGTGACAGAGTGGAAAGTCAAGGTAGGAAACAGGGCTGTAAATCCTTTTTGAGGACAATAAAGGAAAAGATTACTTCAAGGACCTCCAGCCCACCTAAACGACGGCTACTAAGCTCTAGGGAGGACAACATAATGGGAGAAATGAAACTGAGCTCAGCAGGGAAGCTACATCCCATAGAAACAGACAAATTATTGAAGTGGGCAGAAATGCCAGGATTTGAAATAGTCACTTGTAAAAACTGTGGGCTGGACTTTAAACAGAAGTCAGTCCTCTTTACTCATCACACGACTCACTCAGGAGGAAAGCTTTGTATTTGCAGTGAGTGTAGATGAAGCTTTAGCTATAAATCAGCTCTTGTCACACACAAGAGATCACATACCGGGAAGAAGGCTTATCTCTGCCCAGATTGTGGGCCACGCTTTTAGCCAGAAGTTAAACCTAGTCACACACAAAATGGTACACCTATGAGGAGTGTGGGCGGAGCTTTAGCCAGAAGTCAACCCTCATCAGACAACCTAGGACACACTCAGGGGAGAAGCCCTTTGCGTGCAGGGAGTGTGGGCGAGGCTTTAGGAATAAATCCAAACTTATCACACGCAAGAGGACTCACTCCTGGGAGAAGCCTTACGTGTGCAGGGATTGTAGGAGACTCTAGAGATAAATCAGCTGTCAGTAAACACCACAGAGTTCATTCAGGAGAGAATCCTTATTTGTGCAGTGAATGTGGCCAGAGCTTTAGTCAGAAATCATACTTCATTAAACACAAGAGCACACATTCAAGAGAGAAGTTTTTTGTGTGTCGAGAGGGTGGGCGAGGGTTTAGCGGTAAGTCAAACCTTACCACACACCAGAGCACACACTTAGGAGAGAACCCGTATATGTGTGTGGAGTGTGGACGAGGGTTTAGTGTTAAGTCAGCTTTCATTACACACCAGAGAACACACTCAGGAGAGAAGCTTTACATGTGCACAGAATGTAGGTGAGGCTTTAAACATAAGTCAACTCTTGTTGCACATCAGGACCCACTCTGGTGAGAAGCTTTATGTGTAGAAGGAACGTGGATGAGCCTTTAGAAAAAAGTCACACCTCTTCAGTCATCAGAGAACACACTCCGGGGAGAAGGCATCTGTCTGCACAGAGTGTGGGCAAGGCTTTAGCCAGAAAGCAAATCTATTTAGGCAAGATAGATCACTCAAAGGATAAGCCCTTTGTGTGCAGGGAGTGTAGATGAGGCTTCAGCCAGAAGTCAGCCCTCATAAGACATCAGAGGACACATTCAGGGGAGAAGCCTTATGTGTGCAAGAAGTGTGAGTGGGGGTTTAGTGATAAGGCAACCCTCATCATGCATCAGAGAACACACTCAGGGGAGAAGACTTATGTTTGCAATAGGTGTGGGGAAGGTTTTACATTGAAGTCACACCTTATTAGACACCAGAGGACACACTAGTTGTAGAGAAGATTTATGTACAGAGAGTGTAGGCAAAGCTTTAGCAATGTCATACCTCACCACTGAAGACAAATAGCTGTCGGGGCAATCTCATGTTTGCAAAGGGTAGATTTCAGAGATATGTCAATCATCACCAGAGAACAGGAGACCTACCTGTATAAGGCAGTGGTTCTCAAGTAGAAACAATTTTATACCTGCCCCCACCATGTGACATTTGGCAATGTCTAGAGACATTTTTTTTTTTTAAATTGTCACAAATGGGAGATTGTTACTGGCATCTAGGGGGCAGAGGCCAAAAATGATGCTATACATTCTGTAATGCACAGGACAGCTCCCCACAACAAAGAATTATTCAACCCTACAAGACATGGAACCCTCTAAGGGCAGCTTTGGCTTCAGAACCCCTTTACTGGCTTGGCCAAACCTTTCTTAGACTGTGCTATAGCTAAGAGCTTTCCAAACTGACATAATAGGCTTCCTTGAAATGACACTATGACATTGAAAACAATATTTTTGCCAGAAAATGTGTACCCTCAGTCTCATCATGAACAATCATTAGACGAACATAAATTGAAAAATATTCTACAAAATAACTGCTCTGTACTCTTTTAAAATATCAAGGATGAGAAAGATAAGGAAAGGCTAAGTAGCTGTTCCAGATTAAAAGAGACTACAGAGACATGATCACTTAATATGATGTTTCATACAGGATTAGATCCTAGGCAGAAAAATATAAACACGAAGACTACAGATTAGAGAGTAGTATTTAACAAATCAATGTTTAATGCAGTAATGTGGTCATGTAGTCATACTCTTGCTCTAAGGAAATATGCAGCTGAGTTTTTAGGGGTAAAGGAAAAAAGATGACTCCAACTTATTCACAAATTGTACGAAAAAATGGTATCAAAGTGTTTACAGAAGACAAAATGCATATAAAAATATAAATATGTTTTCCAGGAGAGAGAAAAAGACAAAAGAAGAAAGAGAGATAACACAAAGGGAACAAATATAAATCACTGGTAAATACAGTTAAAAGATGTATGAGAATGCTTTACACTTTTGTTTCTTGGCAATTTTCCCATAGGTTTTGTATTGTATAAAAGTAAATACATTAGTAAAGTAGGAAAAAATAATAGAGAAAGGGAGGAAGCCCCTGGGTTGTTGGGTTGGTTAGTGGTTAGAATAATCACAGGTAAAATTTGGTATGAGCTGCAACACATCCTGAATCAACTCAACTCCTGAAGAAATAAGAAAGGTTAGTCTATATCCTAATTTCCAGATAGAAGAAAGTGCTTGTGAAATATCCATACTTTAGTCTCAAATAGATCTTTCATATAGCATATTTTGAATGTAATTAAAAATTACCAGACATGGAAAAAAGTAGGACAATGTAACCTATAGTCAAAAGAAAATAATTGAAACAGACCAATAGGTCACCCAGTTAATGGAAATAGCATTTAGAGCTTCAAATCAATTATTATAACTATCGTAAAGAACATAGAAGAAGACTGGTAAGACACTTTAGAAGAAAAATCAAATTTCCAAGAAAAGAACCAAATATTAATATTCATATTGAAATATGCAATATCTGATTTTTTTCTGGGTTTGCAGATAACAGCAAAATTAACTGCCACCTTTCCCCAATTTCTTTCTGAAATAACTTTTATTGAGATTCAAATAAGTGATTTAAATGAACCCAGAAATAACATTAAAGGAAGCCATTGCTTTGGAAGCTATTCATTTCTTCAATTTTTAGAACTGAGAAAAAAGATAAGTTATTAAACTGTGATCCAATCAACTATATTATGAAGGAGCTCAAAATTTGGATCCTAAATAAAAATTATTCACCTCTTTTCAACTCTGCTGCTTGCTTCTGAAGTTAAACATGCTTTTGTGATTCTTGTTTAGAAATGTTTTTATTTCCAAATTTTAAATAGGGTATTTGAGTTCTCTTGAAGAATTTGCCTAAATAGTATTCTTTTTCATAGATAAACTGATTAAAATTTATTATGTTTTAGACCTAACAAGAATCTTCCCTCTCTCTTTCTTCCCTTTCTCTTTCTCTTTCTTCTTCTCTCTCTCTGTCTGTATCTCATATATTAAGAGCAACCCTGCCCACAAATTTAGTAAATACAATATTTAGGTTTTTTGACTTTAATTTCATAGGAACAATAACCATTAAAGATAAAAAATTGTGATTTATTCATTTTCATTAATTAATGTTCTTATATTAAGTAAGATCAAAAGTCAATGGACCGGCCAGATATGACCTATTTATTGTTGGGATTAAAATGGGTGGAAAGTCTGGGGAATTAGTGTTTACTATAAAAAAAATTCCTGCAATGGAAATAAGACCAAGATATTTTGGATAACTATGATTTTTGTGCTCCTTTTCTAGTATTTGACATCAGAGCCCTTTCAGTTCTGTGTGCTTAAATGAAACAAATAACATTTGTTGGTTTGGGGTTATCAAAATTTAACTATTTTCTCTCATTAGAAAGGCAGTATGAGCTTATATGACTCCCACCACCCCTTTTTGGATATATTACAAGTAAGCTTTTTTGAAAATTAGAGATTCTTACTTGTTATTTCATAAATACACACACACATACACAGGCTCACATACACTCCAGGGAACCTATAATTCAATACAACCTTCTTATTAAGAAAATTTTTCTTATAAATGTTGGTGCTAAATGAGAATTAAATGTATAAGAAATTATTCTTGTAAGATTTATAATTAAATTAATGAGTATATCATTCTGAATTAGAAAAAGTGAGACAGCCACAGGTGTAGTTAATCTGGACTTGTATATATGAGAAGTAGGTAATTAGTTGTATCTCTTTTTCAGACTTTTTTCTTTGGAGTCTCCTTTACCAAGAGCAAAAGGAATCTTGATAGTGAGATTTCTGTCTATGCTTGTGGCCCTCAGAGAAGCATTTCAATAGATTATTCATCTGTAAAACTGGCATGGGGAGAGAAGATCCTCTGTCAACCTTAAGATGCAAGCTGTGCTATATAATAGTTGAAAGGACACAGAAAAATATTTAGGACGATTAAAGCAAGCTACCATTCTAGACATAGGGAGTATAAATAAATGGATTTTGGTATTGATGGATTCCATTACCTCCTACTTCTCTTACATTCTTAAGCCCAGATAGCTGAATCATACTTGCTGTTTCTATTTAGTGCCCTTGGCAGATAAAGACAAACTGCTATAGTAGTGAATATTAACCTTGAAAAGGAAATGGGAAGAGTTATAGGGATCATTTGATTCAAATGTGGATTCTTTCTCTTTATTTGCTCCAAGAACTTAGATAACATGGGCTACTTCTAAAAAACTAATTTTCTTATCTGAAGGATTATTAAGATTAAGTAATATTGTATAAACCAGGATTCTGATGAGTAGTCATTTTAAAAATACCCCTTTCCTTCTACTGTCCCCTACTTAACTGGTCCCCTCATTAAATTAATGAAAAAACTAAGAGGTCAGTAACAGCTGCAATTTCAGATCATTTGATGACTTTGATCAAGTCATGTAAGTTCTCAGAGTTGCTATTTTGCCAGTTTCAAAACCAAGATAACAATAGTTGACACCTGTTCACCATGCTGTGAAGATAGATGTAGTAACATCCATAAAGCAGGCTATAATCTGGGGAAAGACAAGTGCCACTTGCAACAAAAGTTATAGCAAGAATAACATTAAAACATATTTATGTTCCAGGTACACCCTAAATAGATTTGGCCATCTGTTGTCCAGGATATTTTGACCTCTAATTAAGAACAAATATCTTCCAGTATTCATTAAAGTACATTTTAGCAAATTGTTACTGTTCTGTAAGAGTTTCTCACAGGTTGACAAAGAGCCTTTGGGCAACATCACTGGACTATGCTTGCAGGAAAGGGAAACCCTACCAGGACACATTCTGTGCACAATTACCAATCAGCCAGCAGCACTTCTCACTGAGATTTTGTAATACTTGCACCGAGCAAACATTAACAACTTTAACCTGGATATTTTGCCAGGATTTTAGATTACACAGTGCCTGACAGTAGTACGTGCCATGTAATATGGCACCATAAATTTGTTAGTGTTACATTTAAACAGAACAACATTTGTCTTATCTGTTAGTAATATCTGTAAGACTTTTCTACATTAAATTTGGTACTTTTGATTTTTCTTAATATCTTTAGAAGGAGTATTAGCAGTATGTTCTTTAAATGCAATTGTTTATTTAAACACTGGAACAAAACAGTGTGTGCAAAAACTCGCTGTGTGATTACTAAGGAAGTCAGCATATTTTATGATATATTTTAAACATTTAAAGATACCTCAGCTACTATTGTTTTTATATGGCTTACTACATATGGCTTTTTAAATTATATCTGCAAGTATTTCCCCAAGCCAGATTGGGTTCCTGAACATGTTCTACTGAATGCTAAATGATTCAATAAAGTCCACGAGCACTCCAAAAAAGTGCTGTCTTTATATTCACAGGAGTGTGGTAGGAGAAAAACATTATCTGAGTGTCTTTCTCTGCATTGAAAAAGAAAGAATAATACAAATGACCTTCTAAATATGTTTGGGGGAAAGTTATTACCTAGTTTATAAAGAGGAAAAACATTTATTTTAAAAGTCAGAGCCAAATAATAACAGAAGTAAAGAAGGCAAAGAAAATTAGAGAAAGAAAAAGAAAAAAAAACCTCTTTCAGGAGAATTCTTTGTGCTTTCAAGAATGGAATCAGGCCGGGCGCAGTGGCTCACGCCTGTAATCCCAGCACTTTGGGAGGCCGAGGCGGGCGGATCATGAGGTCAGGAGATCAAGACCATACTGGCTAACACGGTGAAACCCCGTCTCTACTAAAAATACAAAAAATTAGCTGGGCGAGGTGGCGGGCGCCTGTAGTCCCAGCTACTCGGGAGGCTGAGGCAGGAGAATGGCGTGAACCCGGGAGGCGGAGCTTGCAGTGAGCCGAGATTGCGCCACTGTACTCCAGCCTGGGCGACAGCGAGACTCTGTCTCAAAAAAAAAAAAAAAGAATGGAATCAATTAAAGATACGTATCAGTGATGCACACAATTCAAACAATGCCCACTTTTCAGTTTCTACTGATTCAAATAGACTTTTAACTTTTTATATAAAAATTGAATGCTATTTTAAAAAAAAAATGATTTGCCAAAGAGTATGTTTTTCATTTTTTAGAAAGTGTAATGAAAAGTGTTGGAGAATAAAAAGGATCCCTGTTTGTAAGGATGAGCACATTCAGAATTTTAAAGGCTAGCTCATGCTCAGTCTCAGGGAGACAGTGGTGATGGTCTCCCAGTAGGACTTGCATCTTTTCTCATACCTCCCATCTATCCTTCAAAGAACTCAATATACTCTTCTTAAGCATGCTGGCTCCTAGTTAGTTTGCAAATAAATGCATTCAAGACCTACGATGATCTCATCTCCAGTTTATTTTATGACATTTTCTCACTGCTCTTTTACACTTATTTGGCTTTCCTGTCAAGTGACCTACTGGTTGAAATATCCCTACGCTTTCTCACTTTCATTATTTTACTCATATTTCACATGCTGTCTACAAAGTTTTGACTTTGCTGCAACTTTTCTATTTCCACTTGTCAATGTTTGTTATTTCCCCTTTAAATATTACTCTGATTAACTTTGTTCCTTAAGCCATAATTAATTTTACTGTCTTAAAAACTCCCATAGCAATGTATGTAGATCTTTCACAGGGTATTTTACCATATTTTCTACCATACATTAACTCATTTATGTGGCTGTCTCATATCCTCCACTATTCATATTTTCTTCCGTGTATTACATAATCTCTCTGATATCAGAATTCAATTTGTTGTTATGTCACCTCTGTACATCTACCTCTGAGAGTAAATTGTATTTAATGAATATTATATAACTCATTTAATATATACAAAAATGAATATCTTTATCTTAATTCCATTCATCTTTCATTGGTACAATTTTATATTTTAATTTGTTTACATTTTTTAATACGGTTGTTTGGCAATAAAGTTGGTTCAAGGCCTAGAAAGAGGAGATTAAAGAGAAAATGCTGTAGGGTAACTATAGAAGGATAGAAAAAGCAGGTTTCAAAACCATCAGTATCCAGGAATTAAGGGACAGAGACCAAAACAACAGTTTCATAGCAGGAACAATCTAGTTAAGATACCTCTGCTCAGAGGAAATGGAAAAACAAACCATTTCTACTGAACTCTCAAATACTGAGAAAGGGGCATTGCACTGCTTTAATTTTTCATTGGAGACCTGTATTTGGGAAGGTGTGACTACTGTCTACACTCTGTGCCTGAAAAATTTCTTTCAGTAGTGAAGACATAGTTGCCTTAAAGAAAAAGGTGGTCCATTAAGAAAGAACAATAAAAATTGTGAAAAAAAAAACATATATATATATATAAAATGTATCATGTGGAGACATTAGGTAAAGTGTGGGAGATTATTTTTATAAAATGTAACTAATAAGCATGTTCTTCAAGTGTTTTATTATAGTCCATTGTAATGCATTAGACTAGGGCTGTGTTTACTGCACAAGGGGAATATCTTACATAGGTAACAACATGATTGCCATAGAATAGCTTTATTCAAAATACCCCCAAATATGATATAATCAGATTTTCTATAATCAGAATTCTGGGTTAGCATATACTCAAAGATACCAGACTTACTGACTATATGTATAGTATGTTGGACAGTATGGGTTTAAAAATCAAGTATAAGGAGATTTAAAGATATAAATAGTATCAAATTTACGACAAAGATGAGATATGTGTCTCTACAAAGAGAGACTATGTGACAAAAAAAGTACACATCTAGTCAAAGTAACAGACTTTACTTGAGTTCTAAGACTAGATGAGCTCAATGGAAAGAGGTCCTACATTGTGTAAAGCAAAATAAAAGCATTTTCCTTTCAGTATCCACTAGAAATAGCCCTCTCCAGTGTCTTTACCTCAAAAAGAAGTTCAGGCTGTAAATAACAGTAATGACTTATACGTAATTGGGCTAACAAACATTCACTGAGTGCCTATTCTTTGCCTTGTAGAAACAAAATTATTGGGCCAGATTCTGAAAAGGTAATGAGGAAAACCAAAGTTTATACCTCTTAGCAGCATTTTTTAAATTCTTAATAAGAGACAGGTAAATGAATGGTTAGAGTGATAGTGGTAGAAATCATTATGCCTAGTGGTTTATGAAACTACAGAAGGGCTCCCAAGAAGTCAAGGAAAAGGTGGCCTGAATGGCTTCTAGAAAGCTGGTGATTGAGCTGATATATTAGAGCAGGTTTTAGAGTAATTCAGATGAAGAAGCTATGTAAGTGGTTAGGTTTGGAAGGGGAGTAAAGTTGAGTAGAAACTGGAAGTTGAAGATACACATTTCTTATGTGTTGATAGAATAAAAATAAATTCTCCATATTGTCCCTGAAAATGAACTAAATTAGTTACAGACAAAAAAAAGATATCTTTTAAAAGGATAACTCCCATACAGATATGTGTGGCATACATCTTTAGAAAAAGAGGTTTGCCAAAGTAGGAAAGCAATCTGGTTTGTGTCTATCTAAAATAAAACATTATAAGAGATGGAAAATCTACAGCTGTTGAAAGCACCCTGGGATATGACTGCCTCCTGTCTCCAGAAAATCAATACAAGAGAATCAGGAAGAAATGAGGGGTTGGCATGGTAATCATGGTGGCATCTCTAGATCTGTACACATGGCCAAATGGGGGTTTACTATTCTTTCAAGCCATACTGTGCTCTTTGAAATTTTTCTTCTAAGTTAGTTATCTAGGTAGATAGCTCATGACAAAGTTTCTTTAGCTTTATAGTGTTTGGATTATATCTTCTCAGCCTTAATTTAAGACAGAATTATCTCCATTAATAAAAAATGATGTTAAGACAATCACTCCTTTGTGATTGAAGCAGTCAAGTTGAAAGAAAAACACTCATATGTAAACACAAAAGGAGTTGGCTTCACTAGAATTGAACTTGGAAGAAGTTGCCGTGATATTAATTTATATCTTATAGCAATATCATCACCCCTACTCTGAATTTATCAGTGAATCCATGCCAGAAATTCTCTGACAGGTGGTCAACTGACTTCTCTTTGATTGGTTACTTTCCTCTCAGATGGTAGCCTATTTAGTGTTTGGGCCACTTTAATTGTTAGGAAATCCTTCAATATATTGCTAGCAATTGTCATCTGTTGAACCTAGCCTATAATGTCTTGTCCATTGTGTAATTGTTGTCTTGCGTGCAGACACTTTTAATGCTTACACATAGCAAATGTGCTCCATAATTTCATACTCCTCAGGCTAAACAACTAGTCTTTTCAAATATTTCTCATGTGACATCATATGTGTTCTTTCTGCTCGCTTTCCTTAGTTAGAATATGCTACATTTTCTGTATGTTCTTATCAAAATGCAAGAACATCTGAGAATCTTACTCATCTGAGATATGTATTAATAGTGTCCTTAATAATTTAGAAACCCTATTAAATTTGAGAAGGAACAAAGATATGAAATTTTCTTTTATAAGTATTGCTTTACTGAAGTTGTAATCTTCGATAATCTAATAAACTGAATCTTTACCCAATCATTTGCACTTTCAAGTAAGGGTTTTCATTTGTTGACAGGACTTAAATTTTAATACCTTTTTCTCATTTGCTTAAGTTGTTTAGGGTTCACATGTAAGGAAACGCCTCCTTGATGTTTGGAGTTCTGTATAATACAGCAGAAAACTCAGTTCTCAGAGAAAGCTGTAAGTGTAAATCCCTATTCTGACATGTTGTAGCTCTGTGGCCTACAAATAGCTATTAACTGTTCTGATTCTTAATAGTTGTATCTACGAAGTAAAGACAACTTTTAAGGAGTTAAGCAAAGATTAAATGAGATTATGAATGTAAGATATCAAGAATAGATAGTGCCTTGTTCACAGGGAATGCTCTAGGAATGTTAGCAACATTGAGGGAAGAACAATGCATTCACATCTAATTTAACTAACAAGGCATATTTTCTAGATGTGCTAGGCAATAAGACCCTTAAAACCCAATATGTCTTGCTTAAAATTACACAGCTTCTTAACATAAGAAACAAAATAATAACCCTAATCATCTGTTTTGTCTTTCAATGATACCAGTTATCATTATACATAAATGCATATTTCTGTTGCTGTGAACAAATTTAAGTCTAAGAAAAGTATTGAAAAGAATTATATATATGCTATTATACCAAATATTCTGTCGGATTTATTTCAAAATACCTCTCTGCAATAAAAATGTAAGATACTACTGTCATAAAAGCATAAATAGTGTTTTAATGATTAATATGAGCACAGCACTAAATTAGAGCTTGTTGGTAGCAAAGTCTGGAAGTAAGGATAGCAAATGAAAGATTATAAATGATTTCCTTGTGTCTTAGCCAGACCTTTCAGTTAGAACATTCCAGAATTATGGGGTGTGTGTGTGTGTGTGTCTGTGTGTGTGTGTCTGTGTGTGTGTGTGTGTGTGTGTGTGTATTTTTTTTTTTTTTTTTTTGAGACAGAGTTTCGCTCCTGTTGCCCAGGCTGGAGTACAGAGTGAAATGGCAGGATCTCAGCTTATTGCAACCTCCACCTCCCAGGTTCAAGCGATTCTCTTGCCTCAGCCTCCCGAGTAGCTGGGATTACAGACATGCGCCACTATGTCCGACTAATTTTGTATTTTTAATAGAGACGGGGTTTCTCCATGTTGGTCAGGCAGGTCTTGAATTCCCGACCTCAAGTGATCCCTCCTCCTCGGCCTCCCAAAGTGCTGGGATTACAGGTGTGAGCCACCACACCCGGCCGATAATTATATTTTTTAAATGACTTTTATTTATCGTTTAGTGACCGAGGTTTGGGAATGAAAATTACTTACAGACTGTTTTTTTTTTTATTAGGTTAGTCTTTAAAATTCACTAAGCTTCAGACTTTTTTTTTATTATTATTATACTTTAAGTTTTAGGATACGTGTGCACAATGTGCAGGTTTGTTACATACGTATCCATGTGCCACGTTGGTGTGCTGCACCCATTAACTCGTCATTTAGCATTAGGTATATCTCCTAATGCTGTCCCTCCCCCCTCCCCCCACCCCACAACAGTCCCCAGACTGTGATGTTCCCCTTCCTGTGTCCATGTGTTCTCATTGTTCAATTCCCACCTATGAGTGAGAACATGTGGTGTTTGGTTTTTTGTCCTTGCGATAGTTTGCTGAGAATGATGGTTTCCAGTTTCATCCATGTCCCTACAAAGGACATGAACTCATCCTTTTTTATGGCTGCA
Organism: Symphalangus syndactylus; assembly: GCF_028878055.3. Lineage (NCBI taxonomy): Eukaryota > Metazoa > Chordata > Mammalia > Primates > Hylobatidae > Symphalangus > Symphalangus syndactylus. The sequence goes on along the minus strand of NC_072428.2, from coordinate 32,467,485 downwards.
TAGTATTCCATGGTGTATATGTGCCACATTTTCTTAATCCAGTCTATCGTTGTTGGACATTTGGGTTGGTTCCAAGTCTTTGCTATTGTGAATAGTGCCGCAATAAACATACGTTGTGCATGTGTCTTTATAGCAGCATGATTTATAGTCCTTTGGGTATATACCCAGTAATGGGATGGCTGGGTCAAATGGTATATCTAGTTCTAGATCCCCGAGGAATCACCACACTGACTTCCACAATGGTTGAACTAGTTTACAGTCCCACCAACAGTGTAAAAGTGTTCCTATTTCTCCACATCCTCTCCAGCACCTGTTGTTTCCTGACTTTTTAATGATGGCCATTCTAACTGGTGGGAGATGGTATCTCATTGTGGTTTTGATTTGCATTTCTCTGATGGCCAGTGATGATGAGCATTTTTTCATATGCTTTCTGGCTGTATAAATGTCTTCTTTTGAGAAGTGTCTGTTCATGTCCTTTGCCCACTTTTTGATGGGGTTGTTTCTTTTTTTCTTGTAAATTTGTTTGAGTTCATTGTAGATTCTGGATATTAGCCCTTTGTCAGATGAGTAGGTTGCAAAAATTTTCTCCCATTTTGTAGGTTGCCTGTTCACTCTGATGGTAGTTTCTTTTGCTGTGCAGAAGCTCTTTAGTTTAATTAGATCCCATTTGTCAATTTTGGCTTTTGTTGCCATTGCTTTTGATGTTTTAGACATGAAGTCCTTGCCCACGCCTATGTCCTGAATGGTATTGCCTAGGTTTTCTTGTAGGGTTTTTATGGTTTTAGGTCTAACATGTAAGTCTTTAATCCATCTTGAATTAATTTTTGTATAAGGTGTAAGGAAGGGATCCAGTTTCAGCTTTCTACATATGGCTAGCCAGTTTTCCCAGCACCATTTATTAAATAGGGAATCCTTTCCCCATTGCTTGTTTTTGTCAGATTTGTCAAAGATCAGATAGTTGTAGATATGTGGCATTATTTCTCAGGGCTCTGTTCTGTTCCATTGATCTATGTCTCTGTTTTGGTACCAGTACCATACTGTTTTGGTACCAGTACCATGCTGTTTTGGTTACTGTAGCCTTGTAGTAGAGTTTGAAGTCAGGTAGCGTGATGCCTCCGGCTTTGTTCTTTTGGCTTAGGACTGATTATCTCCATATTCCAAAGTTATAATCAATAAAAATATGGATGTAGGAAATAAGCACTTTCTCTCATATTTTGTTTATGATGTTCTCCTGCTCACCCTGCCTAACAGCTTTTCTGTTATGTTTTAGTTCATCAGGTTTTAGTGACATCCTTGCCAGCAATTAGCCATGTTACACCTAAGGTTAGTTAGCTGCAAAGTTGTATCTCTATCACTCGCTTTAGGTATACTTCCCTATGTGTAAAATATTGATAATTTCTTCCCTAAATATTCTAGGAGACTATAAATAAAAGCTCAAATATAGTAGAAGATAAAATGGGTTACAGAGACTGAGTTCAAGGTGCCAGTTATACCTATCAGTTGAATAAACTATAAATCCCTTAACCTAGTGGAGCCTCTTTTTCTTCATCTATCAAAGGAGGAGTTGAACTAGATCTTCAAAAACTCTTACATAGTAAAGCCTAATTTAAAAAATAGAATGTGTATATATTTCTTAATATACATATTAAGAAGTTATATATATAATGTGTATATATTTCTTAATGTGTATTAAGAGATCCTTAAATATTGTGTATATAAAATTGTGTGCATATATACACAATATAAAGATGTATTGTAAGATATATACACATTATATATTTATTATACATTCTATGTAAATTGTGTATGTACACACAATATTATAAGGATTTCTTTCCATATGCTTTCGTTGTCTAATAATAACAGATAAACTTGGAGTTTTGATAAAATACGTTCACCTTATGATAAAAGTTAATATATGATAGTAACTGTACTTTAGAAATATATAGATTAACATCAATATGATATTTTATTCTAGAAAATATATTAACTGTTTAGAACCATTGGTAGGTGTATGACATGGTAAAAAGAACATGAAATGTGGAATAGAAGCCAAGTTCGAATAAAATTTCTATATTCACTTAACCACCTCAAGAGTTTTCCTTCTTCTGTAAAATGGGCCCAAATGAGTACTTGCTGTTAGAATAATTTGATGGAGTCACAATTATGACAACTTTCTGAGGAAAAAGCCCTGTTTAACAGCTAGTCTTATTCAATGTTTTACACGGATGGATGTTCAGAGCCTGATATCCTTTCTTCCTACATTCCTCTGCCATAACATCCACTCCTGAAATAAAGACCAAAGGAGTCATGTGAGCACAGGGTACCGAGGAATTCAAACTGGGTAAGATTAAAAATCCTAGCTGGAATAATCCACAGTATATACAAGCCACATCTTAGACAGTGAAATTTGGAGAAGTTGTAAACATTGCCCTCAAATCGAGTAGTTTGTGAGGGCTTTCCACCAAATAAATATATGGCTTTTTTTTTTTTTTCTTGCTTGCCAGTCTTAGTGTTGTTTTAAAATTTTAGATGGGCCTTTTCTCTCCATCTGGTAGGTAACATGTGCTGTTACATTTTAATAGTGTCCTATAAATCCAAAGCAGAGGAAACTTTAATGACGACATAAGGAAAATAAATGCATTCACACACAGAGTGGTGGCCACTTCCTTTTCTGAATTCAGAGTTCCGTTTTGCACTGTGATCAGCTCTGGTGAGCATCAAGTGTATTAGGTAACCCTTCTCTCCTGCCCATGAAGACAATATTTTCAATATTAAAGACCATCAGGGAGAAAAACTGAGATCATTTACGACATTGTGACCAGCAGTCATTTATCCAGCTTAGGGACTTTGAAATTTTAAGATGGAAACAGTATTTCTCAGCAGTAAGAGACACAGCATGGCCAACTTGAGAGGATGGCCACAGATGAGGAAATATTCTCTCTGCAGCAGTGCTATCTATTACCAGGATGCTGACACATAGGAAATTCAGGCTGAGCCATTATAGGAACCACAGAGGATGACTTGAGCTTATTGAAAATTATGTCTGCGCAGTGACAAGTTACCCAGATGGCATTGATTCGACTTTAGTGCTCAGAGGATGTTGAATTACAAATTTTTTTTTTTTTTTTTTTTTTTTTTTTTTTTTTTTTTTTTTTTTTTTTTTTTTTGAGACGGAGTCTCGCTCTGTCGCCCGGGGTGGAGTGCAGTGGCGCAATCTCGGCTCACTGCAAGCTCCGCCTGCCGGGTTCACGCCATTCTCCTGCCTCAGCCTCTCCGAGTAGCTGGGACTACAGGCGCCCGCCACCACGCCCGGCTAATTTTTTGTATTTTTTAGTAGAGACGAGGTTTCACCGTGGTCTCGATCTCCTGACCTTGTGATCCACCCGCCTCGGCCTCCCAAAGTGCTGGGATTACAAGCGTGAGCCACCGCGCCCGGCTGAATTACAAATTAAACCTGTTCCATTGTTCTAAGTTTACTAAGAGGTCGTGAAGAATTTGGCATACCAACAGTATCACTAGACACCATTTCCAGGAATTTCAGGACATCTTGGAAGGCTGTCTGCATAACCTCTTTTTTTTTTTTTTTTTTTTTTTTTTTTGAGACAGAGTCTTGCTCAGTCGCCCAGGCTGGAGAGCTCACTGCAACCTCCGTCTTCCAGGTTCAAGCGATTATCCTGCCTCAGCCTCCAAGTAGCTGGGACTACAGGTGCCTGCTGCTACCACCACCTGCCTACACCTGTAATCCCAGCTACTCGGGAGGCCGAGGCATGAGAATCACTTGAATCTGAGAAGCAGAGGGTGCAGTGAGCCAAGATGGCGCCATTTCAATCCAGCCTAGGTGACAGAGTGAGACCCTGTCCAAAAAAATATATATATATTGTTTTTTGACTATAAATGCACGAAAGAGTCTTGATTTGTTTTAATTTACTAAATCTTTCTAAGTTGTAGCATTCATTTACAAGTTATTGAACTCATTAAGTGCCACATGTGTGCTGAGTATTGGAGATGTGATAATTATTAAAACACAATCTCCATTTCTGAAAAATGACAATATATTATATTATTGAAAAATGCTAGGAGAGTGGATGTTGTTTTCTCACCACAAAAATAACAAGGGGAAGAATCAATTTTGATGAAAGATAATAATTTAAGTTTTGGAACATCTGAAAAAATTCTAAAATTTCCTGAGCTTCGTTTATTTAAAAAATGACAAAATTTATGATCTCCAAATCCACTCTTGTCAGTATAGAATCATTTTGTCATGTGCTTTTTTCCTATTAAATACGGCTTAATTTTAGTTTCCAATGTAACCACGTTTACATTGAAGTAAATCTATTGGCACTAGTCTTCCCATTCTGAAAAATAATTTATCATGCAGGCCTCAGCTTGGCTTAGAAATTGCATTTTTGTGAATGAGATAGTTTCATTCTCCTTTCAAAGGGAATCAGTGGTTTGTGAAGCATCTATAGATAGGTAAATATTGAACATATATTTTTTGCTGGATAGAAATATTCCAATGAGAGAAGCATATTCCTTTCCAACTAATCAATTTTCCTTGAGAAGTGTATTGTAATACTTAATTCCCTATATATGACCAGCGTGGCACAGACATTCTATGGCTTGTATCTCAAGGTATTTTTAAAAACCTTAATGCCTATGATATAGCTGACATTCTTTTAAGAATCAAAAGACCCATCTATTGAGATCAGTTGCTTTAATTTTATCACCAAGATGCATCCTTCTTTTTCTGTCAGATCTTCATGTGTGGTAAGCTTTGGTTGGTGGACTTTGAAGAGGTGCCATACTGAATGACTCACTATAGTTATAAGGCTGTCTCTTTTCCCTGTCCCTTTTCTGCTAACAGCAATTGTATCATCACTCTATTTTATTTTCTTTATCTTTGTAAATCTAAAAGGAACTTGTATTTACTGTGTAAAATCACAGTGTAAATTTTCTTTACAAATTCTCCCTTCCAACAGTACAGAAGCTCAAAGACAACAATGGTTTTATCTACCTTATGTGTCTCTACTCCCAACACAGAGAACAGTTCCTAGCACATAATAAATCTTGTTAATCCTTTGTTAAATGAATGAAAGAATACAGGAATGGGTGAAATGTCAAGTTCATTTCTGAGATTTTATTCTGTCTTCTTTTTAACTTATTATTTTAAATAATTTCAGACTTAGAGAAGAGTTTCAAATATAATAAAGTATCTCACATACCCTTCACCCTAATTCTCTAAATATTACTAACTTATACAACCAGAGTATACAAATATCAAAATCAGGAAATTTAATTGGTAACAATTCTATTACATAATCTATAGGCCTACTAAAACTTACCAAATGGTCTCACTAATTTTCTTTTACTGATATAAGATCTATTTTAGGACCCCGATTGAATTCAGTTTGTTATGTTTTCCTGGTTTCTTCCAATCTGAGACAGCCCTCAGACTTTGTTTACATTGATAACCTTGACACCTTTAAAAAATACTGACTAGTTATTTTTTACATGTTTTACCAGTTTGGGTTTGTCTGATGTTGTCTGATGTTTACATTGAGATTCTGTATTTTAGAGTAGGTTGCCCTATGAATGATATTACATTTTTCTTAGTACATTGCATTAGGCAATACATGATGTTGTAATTTCTTATTATTTGTGATGTTAATTTTGATCACTTATTTAAGACGGTTGGTATAAATCACGTTTCTCCTCTGTAACCTTACAGTTTTTTTCAGTATAATTCACAATTATCTTGGGAAATATACTTTGAAACAATAAAAATATTCTTTTATCTCATTATTAATATATACTTGCTCCCTAATTTTAGCATTCCTTGATAAATCTTTCCTACAGTAAATATTAGTCTGGTGTCTGCCACATGATAATTTCCATCAGCATTTCTACACTTGTTAGTTTGAGTTCTAATGTGAATAGGGCTGTTTCTTTACCTCATTTATTTATCCAATTATTTATGTCATATAGACTTACTCATGTTTATTTTAGTTAATGACTTTTAATCTATTACTATACTTATTTATCTAGTTCCAGTAGTCCCAGATTTGAATACTGGCTTCTGTGTAATTTCAACATGACCTCATCATTTTTTAAGCACTTTCTTACCTTCTGGCACCACAAGATATTTAAGACTCATATTGTGTTTTCCCTGCCCTACTCCTGGAATCTGCCTATTTATCCCAGGGGTTCTCATTTCTGTTACGTAATAGTGACACTAAGAAGCGAACACTGTAAGTGCCGTCATGGCTACCCAGGTGTCACTTTTTCTGAATCCCCTCACTGTACATAGCTAGGAAATGTATGTACTGTTCACACAGAAATGCACACTTTTATCTTAGAAATACACATATTTTAACTATTTCTGTAGCTGTTATTTGTAAATTCTTTCTTGTATAGTGAGTTATACACAATATATTTATTTTTTTAAATATACAATCCACATTGTTTCAGAAATGTTAACCTGTATTCTTGTGAAAAATAAATTAACCAACTAGGGTACAGTATTTGTGTACAGATATTTTGATTTTCTGTAAAAATTATGTTTCTAGAATTCATTTTATTTCTTCTACATCTCTAATCAGGTTAAGCTAGGTATGCAGATACATGCATATGTAATCAATTTAGGGTTATTTGTTAGCATTTGTGTTCCATTTTGCCCTCTTTTTCTTCCTGGTTGATATCTAATTTATTCTGGGGGTATGTGAAACTTTATTAGAGTTTGAAAAGTAAAATATAAAAAATGTATAATTAGAGATGTATCACTGTCCCGTCTCTTCTCAACTGGTTCCATTTCCCTATTTGTTTTACCCCTTCCCAGTCTACGCCTTGTAGGTAGGATATCTCATTTCTGAGTTTTCCTTCCTCTCCCTATATATCTTTATTTTTATATGCATGTATATTATTATATATGTGCTTCTTTTTACATAATAGGAAACAGAAACACTATTTTGCACTTAATTTTTTTAAATTTAACAATATGTGCTAAAAACCACTTGTCTAAGTTTATAGAGACCTTCCTCCTCCATTTGAATGGCTGCCTAATACTCCAATGTGTGCATGTACCATAGTTTATTCAACCACTCTCTTGGATTTCTGGGTCAAATGGGCAAGTGTTTATATCGTTTCAAAATTTTTCACTAGAAGGATTGTATCAGGTTATATTCCCATCAGCAATGTGTGAGAATGCCTATTTTACTCACCACATTACAAAAGAATATGTTGTCATTTTAATTTTTGACAATCTAGTGTGAAAAAAAGTCTCAATGATTTTTTTCACTTGCATTTTTAAAGCTATGAGTTTTAATATCTTTTCAGGACCATTAACAAAAAGTCCTTCCAAAATATTTTTTTAAAATGGGGAATAAAGGACAAAAGCTTGATGGAAAAATGAGAAAAGTCATGAATAGACAATTCACACACAAAAAGAGATGAAATAAGATCCATACCTCAAATAATTAAAACTACTGTGTTTTTCTATTCATACACCAGTACCACATTATTTTAATTAGAGTCTTTATAGTATGCCATGAAATCTGGTTTATCTGTTTTAATATTCTAATTTCTGGTTTTATCTTTTCAGCATTTTACTGGCTGGTCTTGCCTATTTGTTTATTCATATGAACTTTTGAACCAACTTATCTAACTGCGTACAAAGTCTGCTTTATATTCTTTTAGAATTTTATTAAAGTTACAAATCAACTTAGAGATAACATCTTCTTACAGTGAGTCTCTCTAACCAAAACCAGGGATGTGTTACTATTTGTTAATGCCTACTTTTGAGTTTTTCAGAAATACTTTTAAGTTTTCGAAAGTTTTTATGTTTCATTTGTAATTCATCTGCTTCATCAAATGAATCAATATTTCCTTTCAGCTCACTATATTTTCATATTCTGTGAGTTGCATGAGTAACCAAGAAGTTATATTCTTCATTATTATGGTGTAACATTTGACATACCTGTAAGATCTGTCCAACTGATTATATTTTTTAGGCTAGAATTCCACTTTATTTACCCTCAGAATCATTACCAATGCTCTCTTATCTCTTTCACTCACCTTATTCATTCCTTTATTTTTAGCCTTTTTAGTTCACTTTGCTTTAGGTTTATCTCTCATGTGCAGTGCATAGTTGAGCCTTGATTTGTAAGTCAAATGGAAGAATCTGTCTTTTAGGGATAAACTAAGCCCTTTAACCTTTATTTGTATGACCGATTTTTCTGATCTCAACTGTGTCACAGCTTGTTTAAATTATGTATTTGTGTTACATTTTTCATGTTTCTCTAGAAGATGCATATCCTTTGTTCCGTGTTGCTGGGGAGGCCTCACAATAATGGTGGAAAGCAAATGAGGAACAAAGTCACGTCTTATGTGATGGCAAGCAAGAGAGCTTATTGAGAAGAACTCCCCCTTATAAAACCATCAGATCTCACAAGACTTAGTCACTATCATGAGACCAGCATGGGAAAGACCCACCCTCATTATTCAATTACCTCCCACCTGGTCCCTCCCACAACATGTGGGAATCATGGGAGCTGCAATTCAAGATGAGATTTGGGTGGGAACATAGAAAATCCATATCAAAAGAAAAAGTAAAAATATATGGGCTGGGTGCGGTGGCTCATGCCTGTAATCCCAGCACTTTGGGAAGCAGAGGAGGGCAGATTACCTGAGGTCAGGAGTTTGAGACCAGACTGGCCAACATGGTGAAAACCTGTCTCTACTTAAAAAAAAAAAAAAAAATTAGCCAGGTCTGGTGGCAGCTGTCTGTAATCCCAGCTACTCGGAAGGCTGAGGAATGAGAATTGCTTGAACCAGGAGATGGAAGCTGCAGTGAGCCGAGATCGCACCACTGCACTCCAACCTGGGAGCTAGAACAAGTCTCAGTCTCTCTCTCTCTCTCTCTCTCTCTCTCTCATATATATATCAAGAACAGAGAAAAGGGTCAATGTGTCAAAACACTGAGATATTGAAATTCAGATTGCAAGTGAAGAAAGACATTTTCTACTGGGACAGGAAGAAGACATTAGCATGGGTGTAGATTCATAGAAGAGGATGGCAAGTAAGGAGGGGTAAACTATTGAGAAATATCTTTCCTAAAATCTTCAGTTTCTCTATGAGGTAAGATGTGAGGTCATCTATTAATTCTGTGTTTAAACGTGTGTGATTTTGCATATGATTGTTTGCTGAAAGATTGAGTATTCTAAGAAATAATAAAGATTGAAGTAAAAGTTGAAGTGATTTAGAATTGTAACTGACTGAAATAGTACAGATAGATTCTACACAAACTGGGGACTCAGCTGTAGTTTGAAACGTGACCTAATAGCAGTGTTTTTCCATGGCTTTTCATGCCCTAGTTAAACTTTTTAAGTATGTTTTCTCCAAAAAATTTTAATGTTTTGATATTCTCATTATGATTTGATATATCATTAATGTTTTGATGTACTCACTATACAAATTTTAATGTCTTGATAGACTCATTTTTATGTTTTGATATACACAATATTTGATATACTCAACTTTCTCTTTTAGAGGTCAAAAAACCATTACAATATCTCAATTTTTTTTCCATCCTTCCCCCAACCCGATAATCAATTTTCAACCTTTTGAAATAAATGATTATTTGGAGGAAGAGTTTTCTTACTTGGCCCCCACCAAAAATACGTGAAAGGTTACTAAACTATTATATTCTCTTATTGTTGCCATAATGGCAACGTGGTGTAGTGATAGAAACATGACTTTGGAATCACAAAGGCAGACATGTTTCTTTATCCTATTTGCTCATTTACTTCCTGTTTGAACTTGGGTACTTTGCTTCACTTTTATGATCTTCAGCTGTGATCACATATAAAGTTTCTAGCACGTAGTTTTTAAAAATTAACAGATTGCATTTTTGATGTTTTTATGCTTTTGCTTTATTGAGAAAGTAATTAAAAAATGAGTTAATAGATTAAAATTTTAAAAATATCAACACATGAAATATAATGATGAGGAAAAGAAAATAAGCAGTAAAAGTAATAGAGATGGAACAACTAGTTGTGTTGAGAGTGAGATGCTGGAGTATAATATTTCATATGTGAAGCATTTTGTGGTAAGGACAAAGCCTAGGTATATATGTGAGTATAGTTTGCTGGAGTGGATTTTCAGGCCCTTGAAGACATTAATCAAGAGACATTAATATGGAGGTATAAAGTAGGTGGTCAACATGGATATTAAAATCATCCAAGACCAAGAACAAAGACTCAGTGTAGAGAGTGACCAGCAGATAGCAGATGACATCATTAAGTTGACAAAGAGAAACTTAGCAAGATAACACAAGATTTACAATGAAAATCTTTTCATACATGAGAAGTTGGAAGCAGAGTGAACACGAAGCAATATTAAGACCTGGAGAATACTGATGTTTCCTCCATTTCGTGGCATTATGGTATGTGGGGAGAGGACAAATCAAAGGTAAAGAGCAAGTTTTACAACTCAAAGGCTATGTACAACCCACATACTAGGTTTCTAACATCGTGCAAGTTATTACGGTCTTCCGAGTCTCAGGTTATATAAAATTGGAATAATAATGTCAAACTCAGGGAATCATTGTTCTGATAAATGTAACACTACCAATGAAATGCTGAGTAAAGGACTGGGCACTGGTGATCCTTCAAAAAAGTGGCAGCTATTTCTATTTTTAACCTCTGCTGGGAAAACATGAAAAGATGTGGTCTTGGGGAAAGGCGATGTTGCAGTTAAGATAAAGAGTAGTCAGAAAAAGACTATAAGAAATTTGAGAACTGCCATTGCAGCATCCTGTGGCAATAACCTATGATATAAAACACTGACTTATAAGTGGGAGAAAATAGATAAAGCTACTTCTCAGATGTGAAGGCTTAAAACAGATCCCCAGTTGCAATTCCACAGTATATCACAATTGCATTTTCCCCCTTCAGACGTTTTACCAATAGCTTCTACTGCTATGCTTCCTGGTAGACGTTTATCAATGAGAAAGTGACCATTTATCCAGCTATTGAATGAGACAAGAGGGCAGCAATCAATGAAACTTACAGGTTTTGTAAATGACATAGCCATTTTCACAGTTTCTAAAGTCCTGAACTTGACTCAATTATTTGTAGAGAAACGACAAATGTGAAAAAACTACACCATTCATATAATAATGGCAATGAAATTTCCTGAGAGAGATAAGATAACTTTTTGTTAGATCTAATTATCTTTACATGAATTAAAAGTTATGATATTGAATATGTACTTATACTTGTCATGACTAACAATTCAAGCCTTGACTCAAAGTACAACTTGGTGTGTGGCAAAAGACCATGGGGACTAGTTACCATGTCCTTACATGTGCTATATAGAAGTTTGTTACAGGACCTTAATTTTTATTGGTCTGCTGAAACAGGAATTTGTTTTTATATCCAAATTTGAGATATGTAATTTTCTATCATTTAATGTGAAAATGATATATCCCACATACTATATCCTATAAATATACATTCATTTTATCTTAGAGCCAAATAATCACCTTTTAGAATAAAATCAAATTTGTATTTTAGTTTAAATGCATTTGGTCAATTTTACTACCACATTTTGACAAAAATTTCCAAAAGCAATCTGTTCTCTGAGAAGCACAGACTCATAGACCTGAATTAAATAAAGTTTTGGAACTTTTGGACTCTTATGTTTTTCAAAATACACAAAAGGAGAAAGATGATAAATCAGCATTTTGGTAGATGGAAATGACAATGTAAGGCACCATTTTAAAGCACTCTTTATGAACATCTTTTAGTATACAGAGACTACAGACAGGTGCTCCAATGTACATGAAATGTGTGAAATTTTATCTGATAATTATTTTTAAATAATACTTAACCCTTTAGAGGAGACATAAGCAAAATCAAACAGTTGTCATGAGGGCAACATGTAACCATGAAAAGTTCCCTGAATATTGGAGAGACGTGTCCACAAAATGAAGAAAGTTTTTAAGACATGTAATAATAAAAAAGATTTTATTGCAGCCAGAGTCATATTGCAAGCAAGAAATTCAATGTAGAAAAAAATTAAAAAACCACAAATAGTAAAGCTTAAACATAGAAAAGCTTGAGTCTGATGATATAACTGAGCAACAAAAATGATGCTAGCAGCAACACACGTCATTATTTCTCACCGCATGAGGAAGTAATACCCCTATATGTGAAGACTCTGGTGGTTGGGATTTTGGTCTCCTACAAATAAAACACTTTCCTAATTTCTACAATCACCTGTTACTTTGAAAATCAAATATAAAATATTCAGTTTAGTTTTCGATCCTTTTTTTTTTTTGGGTCCCATTTATTTTTTGTTGCCTCATCACACTTGTGCTCAATCTAGTTACTCTGAGCTTAATGATAAACAAGAGGAGCCTACATTTGTCACACTCTTCCTTTATGCCTAGCTAAGATCTTAAGGGAGGTCCCATATATTCATTGTAGCAACCTTAAGAATACCGTGCTATTGTACATAGTTTATACATTGCTGTGTTCTGAATGTTTGTGTCAGCTCCAAAATTTATATGTGGAAAATTAATTACCAAAGTAATGGTATTAGAAGGTGAGGACTTTGGGAGGTGATTAGATCATTAGGGCCTCACCCTCATGAGTGGCATTAATATCTTATAACAGAGGCTTCATGAAGTGTTTGCTCCTTTTGCCTTCTGTTCCTTCAGCCATGTGAGAACATAGCATTCTGTCCCTCTGGAGGACACAGTGTTCACAGTTCCATGTTGGAAGCAGAGACTGGACTTTTACCAGACACCAAATCTGCCAGAATCTTGATCTTGAACAAAACAGCCACAAGAACTGTGAGAAATAAATTTCCATTATTTATAATTACCCAGTCTAATGCATTTTGTTATAGCAGCACAGACTACAGAGATGCACGGAGTCTTAGGTTCAAAACTATGAAGTAACTAGTCCAAGGTTATACAATTAATGACTGTAGAATGTAGATTTGAACAGGTTTGTCTTACATCTACTTTTAATCATTATGCAATATCATCTACTAGAATTAATGATTTGTTATATTATATAAGGTATAAGGGATAAAATTATGTAGATTTGATGTACAAACCCTGATTCATTAAGGATTGATGTAAAAGGAAGAGAAAATAGAATCTAAGACACATATGTTTATTTTATATACTTATGCTTGTTGTTTATGCATACTTTTATACTTTTCTACATAAAATACTCTCCCAGGAAATACTTATAAGCAAAATGCCAAAATTTAGCCCTAATGAAATGAAAACGGCCAAGAAATGCATGCTCTAATTTTTCTGAAATTCTACTTCAAGGAAAATACTAACAAGTTATTTAGAGACCAATTACTCAGCACTTTGTTAACTAGATTTATTGTACAAAGTGTGTTTCTGTTTGTTTTGAAAACTAATATTTGAACAGTGTTACAGCAGCAGTCAAATATTCATCTCGAGTTAGAACTTTCACCCCCTCACTTCTCCCATCCTAGGTGCTGTGGCCTAATTTCAGTATCTTGTGTAATAAAGAAACCAAGGCCAATTTGTATTTTGAGAAAATGTGAGTGGCCTCAGTCTTGACAGTTCATATTTTTACAATTATGAAAATAAAAATTTTATAATAAGAGAACTTTATATAAATGAGGTAGTTGGTTTCCAAAATATTCAAGAGAGCTGTCTCATATTTTCTAATTTCAATGCGAAGAAAAGAGAAAATGCTTGATGATCTGATAATACTACTGTTTGTATACTTTCCCTCCTCCCACGTCCTTCCCCTCTCTCTATCCTTTACTTTGTAAACATGTTTTCTTCTTTGATTAAGAAATTGGCAATAGGTAGGCAAATCATGTGGTGAGAATACAAATCATGATTGTACACAATGCCAGCAGGCTTCATAATAGCTAGTATATACTTAAAGACAGATGAAACATGAAAACACTTTGTAAGCAGAGTTAGACAAATAAAATACTTATGAAAGGGAAAAGAATAGAAAGAACACTAGAAGGACATGAAACTGACTTCCCTGAATCTTCAGCATAATAATAGATTTATGCTAAATTTTGTTTGTGTCTTTGTTTTTGCGACTTTTTAAATTAGAAATTCTTTAACATCTAAAGTTTTCTTCCTGAGGTTAATCATATTTGCTAACTCTGGTAAAATGAAATTAAAAAGAGACAATACTTGTTGTTTTTCATGTTATTGCATTTGTCTTCAACTCAACTTCATGATGTAAAGAACCTCTACTTTAGATGATAAAATATAAATGTATGATTAAGTATATGTAAAATATAAATATATGATTAAGTATATGTTAAATATAAACATATGCTTATATACGCATATAAATAAATATGTCAAATATTTTCTCAAGGTGATACAGCTAGAAAATGTTGAAGCCAGAATTCCACTTAGGTCCTGTTGATATCAATGCTGGTTCTTTTTTACCTTAGACATCACAGAAGTCTTAAAGTATTTGAATATTGCACGATGCATTTTTATAAGCATTGAGGAGCAGTTAATCTCCTAGAAATTGGATTACTCAGAGAGTATCAGTTGAGTTTTTATTTGGTAAGACAGTAAAAAGAAAGACCTGCTTCTTATTACTTCTCACAAAGAACAGCACAGAATAAAAACTAAATAATCAAACAATGCAAAAGTTAATATTATTAATAATTACTATTAGCACTAAATTATTTCCTGCTAATCACAGATAAAGTAGATATTCAGGACTCAGAGTAAACAGATTGACTTCATAGTTATATTGGATTCAATAAGACAAAACAAAATATGATAGCCATTGTATTATGGAAAATTATTTTTTAATTGAAAAGATAATTTAAAAAAAACACTGGATAACTTAGTACTTTATCTTTAATGCATATTGTTTGTGTGTACTTAGAAATTTGTGGAGAAACACGTGTTCCAGTAAATTGCTTTCACTTGCAGAGAAAAAATTGGTTTGATGGGAGATAATGTGAAATCAAATTTGTAACACGGTGTGTAAATTGACAAGAACACCGGTTTGAGCTTTAAGTTAAATGAAATTCAAATCCCAGTTCTACCACTAGTTGGTTTTTATTTTTTATTTTTATTTTTGCTGTAAGCAAATTGCTTGGCTTTTTCAGCCTCACTTTGTATTATCTACAAAACAGAGGTAATGGTATCTACAAAATACTATTGAGAAATGAATTATAACACAATAAACATTCAATATAAAGTACTAAAGTTCTTGAATATAGCCAAGGTAGGATGTTTAAAGAACATATGTGTATTAGTCTATTTTCATGCTGCTGTAAAGAACTACCTGATATTGGGTCATTTATAAAGAAAAGAGGTTTAATTGACTCATAGTTCCACATGGCTGAGGAAACCCCACGAAACTTACAATCATGGTGGATGGCAAAGAGGAAGCAAGCACCCTCTTATATAAGGGCAGGAGAGAGAGAGAGAAAAAAAAACTGCCAAACACTTTTAAAGCATCAGATATCATAACAACTCACTCACTATCATGAGAACATCATAAGGAAACAGACCTCTTGATTCAATCACCTCCTACCTGGTCCCTCCTTCCACATGTAGGGTTTACACCTTAAGATGAGATTTCAGTGGGGTCACAAAGCCAAACCATATAATTCTGCCCCTGGCTCCTCCAAAATCTCATGTCATTTTTACATTTCAAAACCAATCATGCCTTCCTAACCATCCCCAAAGTCTTAACTCGTTCCATTATTAACTCAAAAGTCCAAGTCCAGAATCTCATCTGAGACAAGGCAAGTCCCTTCTGCCTACGAGCCTGTAAAATCAAAAACAAGTTAGTTACTTCCAACAAACAATGGGGATACAGGTATTGGGTAAATGTTCTCATTCAAAATGGGAAAAATTGGCCAAAACAAATGGCCACAGGCCTCATGCAAGTCCAAAACCCAGCAGGGCACTTATTAAATCGTAAAGCTCCAAAATAGTATGTTTTGGCTCCATGTCTCAAATCTGGGGCACACTAATGCAGGGTGTGGGCTCCCAAGGCCCACTCTGCAGGGTACAGCTCCCGTGACTGCTTTCACGGGCTGGCGTTGAATGCCCATGGCTTTTTCAGACCTTGGTACAAGCCAGAATGGTGGATCTACAATTCTGGGGTCTGGAGGATGATGGTTCTCCTCCCACAGCTCTACTAGGCATTTCCCCATTGGTGATTCTGTATGGGGGCTCCAACCCTGCATTTCCCCTCTGAATTGCCCTAGTAGAGGTTCTCCGTGAAAGCTCTGTCCCTGCAGCACAGCTGTGTCTGGACATCCAGGCATTTCCATACATCCTCTGAATTCTAGGTGGAGGTCTCTAAACCGCACTCTCAGTACCAATTTTCTGTGTTAGGCCATTCTCACAAGCCATAAAGAAGTACCTAAGGCTTGGTCATTTATAAAAAAAGAGGTTTAATTGACTCACAGTTCTGCATGGCTGGGGAGGCCTCAAAAAATGTACAGTTATGTCAGAAGGTGAATGACAAGCAAACATCTTCTTACATAGTGACAGGAGACAGAGAGATAGCAAGGGAGAAACTGCCAAACACTTTTAAAGCATCAGATATCATGAGAACGCACTCACTATCATGAGAACAACATAGGAGAAACCGTCCTCATGACCCAATCACCTACCACCAGGTTTATCCCTCAACATGTGAAAGTTACAATTTGAGATGAGCTAAACCATATCAGTATATTTCTTATATTTAAGTGAGATTTTCCTAGACAACAAATCAAAATACATTTCTTGAGTACTGAGCAACTTTCTCACTCAATAATTTGAGGAATTTGGAAAAACATTCAAGGATTATTATTGTTTAGAGTACAGATAATGCAGATAATTTCAAAGTCAAGTTTTTTATGCTTGTTTTTTCATGACAAGTACAATTCCAGGGCTGTTCTAATAAAACACAATTATCCAAAAAATTATGCATTGGCATAGCCTAGCCAAGAATTACACCTGTCCTGTCTGAGTTTTCTGTCATCTAGTGCTTGTGGATTTGGCTGCCTTGAAACCCGGCATGAATGTTAATGTTGCATATCCAACCCTGCTTGAATGTCTTGTTTGCAAATAAGCATGCTACTATTTTAACTACTCATTCCAACTGTTCTCATATGGTTTGGGTGGCTGTGCATAAATGGACAGTTGTAGATAGTGGGGGACAGGGGGACTGGTTCCCTCTTCTTGATGTAGCATGAACACGGGAATAATTGATGAAGCACTTACTCTTTACTGCCTAATGGTAAGCAGCATCTGAGTATGTTTTGTCAAAGCTCCCAGGGAAGGCAAACTGTTACTGATTCCCCTCATGCTGTCCCTTTAGCCCTTATCTGAAATTTCTAGCATGGTACTGTGTAAGTACGCCTAGCTGCCAGTGAGTGACATGATACAAACACCAGAAAGAGCCAAGGAATATCTCCTACTCAAGCACAACAATAAGATAATTGGCTGGGAAATCTGAATTTTTTATAAGGTGCTAGGAGAGTTGCAGACACATTGTGTAGCACAAAAGACAAAGATCAGGGCTATAATCATGTTACCTAAGACATTAGTGCAGGGACTTAGGAGCTCTCATATTTAATCTGCAGAAGTCATTATTAAACTGAGAGGGTAAATTTGAAAACTGCATGAATATTTGGAATCAGTATAAAAATAAAGAGAAATTAGACCTTGTTTTGTATGGCTCTGGAATATAGGTAAATCCAGGATCACTTGTTGAGGGGAAGGGCCATTTCAGTTTGAATCAAAAGAGAGCATTCTAATATTTACAATTATTTTTAATTAAATTGTGTGACTACGAGAAAAAGAAAATTCCCCATCACTGGAGGTATTTGAGGAAAGGCAGCAACAAAGATGATGTAGAAACTATTCAATCTTAAATATGCATTTTGCAATAATGAGGGTCATTATTTAGCCAACTAATGGTGAGATGAGGACAATGCACCTAGTCTACCTGATTCCATTTGCCTTACAATATTCCCTCAGGGTTCAGGATAATTTCACTTAGCACGTTATTATTTAGTCCATCCATAGTTTCAGTTTGATGAGATGTTGAAGAGGCTCTGTATTTGCCATGAGATAGAAAGAGGATTTTAGGTTTAGGCAAAATCTGTCCTGAGGTTGGTGAGAAACTTTCACTACTCACATGAGACACAAAGCCGTGGTGTTTGGTTTTGTGAGAATACTTTTTTAGCCCTGGTTTTTATTCAATAATTAATTATATGATCAATCTTGGAAATGTTGATGCCATATTAATATAAAGCGGTCTATACGTTTGTTCCCCACTTCTAATCAGCAAAAACATCTTGATTTCATTGTAAAAATAATTCTGAATTCATCTGAGTCATTCCCCTCATCTAAATTTCTATTACCATCCTCATAATTTAGATTCCCATTACTTAGGCTCTGCAATTCCATAATAGAGTTCTGACTGTACTCCCAGGCTCCCATCATACCTACTTTGTTAGACTTTTCACTCTTCAGCCTTAAGGAGCTATCTAAATTCAAATATGGTCCTTTGCAAAATGCTTTAATGGCTCCATATTTTCCATAAAACTGGTTCTCAAACTTTTCTAGCTGAGAAATAATTTATTTTTCACAGTCATATGCGAGGCACGAATATAACCAAATAATTACGTATTTCTATGTAATTAAATGTGCATCTATGATACAATTTTAACATTTGCTTATTGTAAAGCCAATTATTAATTTATTTTAAAATCATTTTGATTTTAATAATGTTTTTAAACTAGATTTTCTAGGTAACAGTTGCATTTTTAATCAATGTCTTTCTCATTTGGAGAGATATACATATATGTATATACACATATATATATTCTCATATGGTTTGGGTGGCTGTGCATAAATGGACAGTTGTAGATAGTGGGGGACAGGGGGACTGGTTCCCTCTTCTTGATGTAGCATGAACACGGGAATAATTGATGAAGCACTTACTCTTTACTGCCTAATGGTAAGCAGCATCTGAGTATGTTTTGTCAAAGCTCCCAGGGAAGGCAAACTGTTACTGATTCCCCTCATATATATGTGTATATATATATATGTATATATCTATACATATATGTATGTATGTATATATACCATTAAGAAAATATTACAGCCAACCATTGTATGTCATATTCTTGTTGTAGAATAGAATATTGAAATGTATTCTCATCATAAATTACGATAAATTATAACACTATGTACTTTCTAACCTTTCAGTGTTTAGTTCACAAAGGATAGAAGTTTAAAAACTGAAATAAAATGTCATTTTGCTTTCAAATTTGAGGTATTAATACAAATTGCCCACTTACTTGAATTAATAAATTTTACATTTAGGAGTTAGTGGATAGATTCTCAGCAAGTTTAGTTTATTTTTCAGATTGTATCTTTACAAGTGTATCATATAATATTTCCATATGTCCAAGTATATCCATTAAAAAATCTCAGATACTGTATTGCATATCTTTAAATTAATTCGTAAAAAATTATAAAAGTTCAGATTGGTTAGTCAGCCCGAACTTTGTTTGAAGTTTCTCATTGAATTCTGAATTCTTCAACAAAGTGTTAGCTTTGCAAGACTGAATCATCTAATCGAGTTTACTTATGTCTTGAAAAATAGTGAAGGATGCAGGTTAGTATAATCATGTTGTATCAGATAAGTATTTCAATAATGGATTTTCTTTGTCATGAAAAAATAGTGATTTCTTGTCTCATTAAAAAGGTGTGTAGCAGCACCTTCCCTCAGGACACCCAATGAGCTTCAGCAGAAAAAAAGCAAATTCTGCAAAGCACTTCTTGTTTTATTGAAAATAAATTCGGAATGTCAGCAATTTCAAAACTTAATGAATTCACATTTATATGCCATTATTTAATATGTAATTTGTTAATGCTGGCATCAACTAAATTACCACTGCTTATCTAAATAATATCTCATTCCTATCTGAATGTATTTCAACAGATTTCATATGAGCTGGTGTTTCTCTAATTTTGTGCCATTGTTTTTATTCCATCAGTACAATTATTCTGTTTTTTCACTATTTAATTGATGGTGTACTAAAATTTATCTAAATACACAAAATATTTTATTATATTGTGTAAGTGTTATACTTTATAAAAATATTTTTAAAATACCCAAACTCTCAAGCAGATAAATTGAAAATATTTTGCACAAACTAAATCCTCCAAACTATTTCATCAAATAAATGCACAAATAAACACATTTAGTTGTCTTTGAAAAGTAACATATCAAATAGCCACATACTTCTCTATATCCTCTGTCCTGACTCATTATTTTTCATAAAGTCTGTAAGTATATTGCATATTTATTTGTCTACTTATATGTTATCTACCACTTATTCTGGAGTATAAGACTGTATGTACCTAATTGTCTGCTACATACTCTGAATCTTGAAAAGTGCTGTTCTCAGTAGGAGCTCAGTAAGTATACTTTTAAAGAATTAATGATGTACATTCCTTATTTCTTCTTTGATATTTTTGAAAAAATTAATTATGTACATCTCTGATTTCTTCTTTGAACTAAATTATACCAATTGGATTTTATTAGTGACTTTCTTACTTATAACACATAGAACATTATCAGCACTATGGAATCTAATTAATATTTCTTCCTGAAGATGTATGTCTCTTTATTACATATGTGCATTTACATTATCAGATTAAATTTTCTTTGCATAATTATTCTGGTAATACAGAATAATTAAATTTAGGTTGAAAGCAACAAGAATTATGTAAGGCTCATCATATTTTCATTCAATGTAATGTAATTTAACAAAGACCATATAATATTTTTGCAAAAATTGTTGTAAAAATTTAGTAGACAGGCAATATATAGGCAATATATATTGAAATAATAAACCTAAATAAAATATATTTTTAATTTTTTTATATCTTTTTGGTGATGTTTTCTGACTGTAGTTACTAGCAGGATAAAACAATGAAAATGAACATCCTGTGTTAACTTCTTCCAATAAAAGCAGATGCTCTAGTTATGCAAGCTGAATCAGGGGTATAGTGCAAACTCCAAGAATATCCCTCCGTGACAGTGAGATATAACTCTTATTTGGTGGGGAAAATTTAACAAGACACTTAAAATACTACAGGAAAAATATTCTCTCCAATAAAGTATTTTCAGAGTTTCAACTGATCTATCCCTCAATGGTTGCATGTAGACACACACACACAACACACACACACACACACACACACACACACACACACACACACAGAGTTAATAGTTCAGCAAGGAAGGCAAACTAGCTGCAGGTAAGATGACACTGAAGTAATGAAAGTTACCCACGTAGTATAATAAAGAAAGTAGATTACATTAAATCTCCTTTAAAAACAGACATTATCTAAGAAAAGAATCTAAAGGAAAAAAAAGTAAAAGGAATAGAATTTACATGCAGGAGACAGGTGAGAAATGGTAAGACAAAATATTAACTTCTCTAAGGATAAAATTCAGAGACACAAAAAAATTTCAACAAGAGAATTTACTGTTAAATATAATTCACTACGACAAGATCTCAAAGATATAACGATAAAACAACAGAGATAAAAATGGAGATTGCAGAGCTAAGAAAACAAACTGATAACCAAAATAAATCCATCAGATAAGTAATATATAGAGTAAAATTAAAAGAATGAGATAACTTAAAATTGAAAAATGAAGCTCTTCCTATAAATAGATTTGTATTTTATTAAATAAAACAATTCACTTGAAGTAATGATAAGAAAGATGCAAATGCCAAAAATGTTCCAACAGAAACATTAGTAACAAACATTAATATTTAAAATATTTTTAAAGATATTATAATTTTAAAAATAGTTTTTGAGAGAAAAAAAGAATCTTCAGATTTAAAGGGCCAAACATGTTTTAGAGAAAAAACCCCATAATGAAAAAAGCTATACCTTTATTACATTACTGAAGGTCCAACATAAAATAGAAACATATGTTCAGAACCAAAGCAATGCAATTAAGTCACCCTAATATGTCAAACAATATGGCTAGCCTTTCACTTCCAAAGTAGCAACATGCAATGTCTACATATAGTGGAAATGTATACAGCATATTGAGTGGGACAAAAAGAGCATCCTGATACTATCACACCAAGGCTATTTGTTATTTATATATAAACACAATAGATGAGCATTTGTAAATTTGAAAACAAAATCCAGGCTTGAGTTGGCCACAAAATTCAGCTAATAGATAATGAGATGGCCACAATCAATGGCCTAACAACACACAATGACAGAAGCCAGATGATTTATATCTATATGTGAGAGAAAGTGTGGCCCCCAAACTTTTTTACCTACTATAGTTGTTCAAGGATAAGGAACATGATAACTCAAGAACTGCAACACCAATAAGCCCTTCTTATAGGTACCAAAGCTAGTAGACATTGGTTAAGTTTAAAGAACATAGCAATACATTAATATTCAGAACTTGGATTGATAAATTTGTAAAGGATGGTGTCAGCATTTAATTCATTTATATAGGAAACTACAAAAAATTACCTTTGGTAAACTATGTTTATAAAGGACAATATGAATGGTCTAAACTTCAACAGTCTGAAACACTAGAATAATTAAATTTTAGTCTTGGAGAAAGAGAAAAAGGTGAAAATCCTTAAAACAGAGTTAAAACATTATAATATTAAATCCCACCAGTAATTGTGATTTTTAAAATGTTTTCAAAATTTTAAATTAAACAATGGTCATCTTGAAATAAAATATTCTATTGGAAATAGGCAACTATCTACACTAGTTTTGTCTAGTACAATACTAAATGTGGCTATTGAGCAGTTGAACTTTGGCTGGTCTGAGAAGAGATGTCTTAAAGTGTAAAATAAACACTAGATTTCAAAGAGTTACATAAAAACAAGAATGAAAAACATCTTATTAGATACTTGTATGTTAACTAAGTATTGAAATTATAGTATTTTGGATATATTAAATATAGTATTTTGGATATATTAAAATATATAGTATTTTGGATATATTAAAACTAACTTCACCTGTTAGTTTTTATGCTGCTGAAATGCAGTTATAAGAAATTCATATTTATATGTTCTTCACATTATATTTCTATTGGACAGCACTAGACTGGACAGCACTATTGGATCTCAGAGATATTGCGGGTTTGGCTCAAAAAAGTGAATTACACATATTTTTGGATTTTCCAGTACATAAAAAAGTTACATTTACACTATACTGTGTCTATCGAGTGTGCAATAGTATTAAGTCTAAAAATGTACCTACCTTAATTTTTTAAATACTTATTGCTAAGATTACTAATAATCATTTGATCATTCAGACAGCTGTAATCCTTTTGCTGGTGGAGGGAAGATCTTGACTCAATGCTGATGACTGCTGACAGATCAGCATGGTACTTGCAGAAGATTGGAATGACTGTGGCAATTGCTTAAAATAAGACAACAATTAAGTTTGTCACATCAGTTGACTCTTTCACAAACGAGTTCTCTGTAGCATGTGCTGCTGTTTGATATCAGTTTACCTGCAGTAGAAGATATTTCAAAATTGGAATCAGTCCTCTCAAACCTTGCTGCTGCTTCATCAACTAAGTTTATGAAATATTCTAAATCCTTTGCTGACATTTCAATAATATTAATATTATCTTCACTAAGAGTAGACTCACCTCAAGAAACTTTTATTTTTTTTTCATTTATAAGAAGCAACTCTTCATCAATTCAAGTTTGTTCAAGAGATTGAAGCAATTCAGTCACATATTCAGGCCCCACTTCTAATTGTCATTGTCTTACTATTTCTACCACATGTGTAGTTACTTCCTCCACTGAAATCTTGAACCCCTCAAAGTCATCCATGAGAGTTGGAATTAACTTCTTTCAAACGCCTGTTAATGTTGATATTTTGACATCCTCCTACGAATCGCAAATATTCTTTTCCACGTCTTGTATGGTGAGTCTTTTCCAAAAGGCTTTCAATTTATTATGCTCAAATGCATCAGAAGAATCAGTATATATGATAGATGTAGGCTTACAAAATGTATTTCTTAAATAATAGGACTTGAAAGTCAAAATTATTCTTCATCTATGACTACGGAATGATTTTAAATCTATTCTGCAGCACAGGCAGAATAGATTTAGCATAATTCTTAAGGGTCCTAGGATTTGGGGAACGGTGAATGAGCATTGGCCTCAATTAATGTCACCAGCTGCATTATTCCCTGACAAGAGAGTCAGCCTGTCCTTTGAAGTTTCGAAGCCAGACATTGAATTCTCTTCTCTATAAAGTCTGACGTGACATCTCCTTCCAATGTAAGGCTGTTTTATCTATGTTGAAAATCTGTTATTTAGTGTAGTTACCTTCATCAATTACCTTAGCTAGCACTTCTGTATAACTTGCTGCAGCTTCTACATCAGCTCCTATTGCTTCATTTTGCACTTCCATGTAATAAAATTGGCTTCTTTCCTTAAAACTCATGAACCAGCCTCTGCTAGCTTCAAGCTTTTCTTCAGAGCTTCCTTACCTCTCTCACCCTTGGTAGAATGGGTAAGGCTTTGGCCTAAGGGAATGTCATGGCTGATTTGATCTTCTCTCTTGGCTACTAAAACTTTCTTCATATTAGCAATAAGGCTGTTTCACTTACTTATTCTTGTTTTTACTGGAGTAGCATTTTTAATTTTCTTTAAGAACATTTTCTTTGCATTCATAACTCAGCTAACTGTTGGGTGCAAGAGGCCTAGCTTTCTGCCTTTCATGGCTTTCAATATGCCTTCTTCACTACATTTAGTCATTTCTAGCCTTTAATTTAAAGTGAGAGATGCGATTCTTTCTTTCACTTGGACATTTAAAGGCCACTGTAGGGTTATGAATTAGTCTGATTTCAATACTGCTGTGTCTTAGGGAATAGGGAGGTCCAAGGGAAGGGAAAGAGACTGGAATGGCCAGTTGGTGGGGCAGTTAGAACACACACAACATTTATTGGTTAAGTTAGCCATCTTATTTTGTTTGTTTTTTGAGACGGAGTTTTGCTCTTGTTGCCCAGGCTGGAGTGCAATGGCGCAATCTCAGCTCACCGCAACCTCTGCCTCCCGGGTTCAAGTGATTCTCCTGTCTCAGCCTCCCGAGTAGCTGGGATTACAGGCGTGCACCACCACACCTGGCTAATTTTGCTTTGTTGTTGTTGTTAGTAGAGACAAGGTTTCTCCATGTTGGTCAAGCTGGTCTCGAACGCTTGACCTCAGGTGATCTGCCCGCCTCAGCCTCCTAAAGTGCTGGGATTACATCCATGAGCCACTGCGCCTGGCCAAGTTAACCCTTTTATACAACATGACTCATGGTGCCCCAAAACAATTATAATAATAACATCAAAGATCACTAATCACAGATCATCAGAACAGATATAGTAAAGAGAAAATTTGAAATATTGCAAGAATTGTCAAAATATGACACAGAGACACGAGGTGAGTGCACAATGTTTGAATAATTGTACCAGTGGACTTGCTGGATGCAGGGTTGCCACAAACCTTCAACTTTTAAAAAACACAATGATATGTGAAGCACAATAAAGTGGAGAGCAATATAGCGAGATATGCATGGATTTAATATGGATTAATATGTGGCAGTGTTGTGCCTTTTCAAGATTTTTCAGGGAGATTTTATATATATATATATATATTCTGAATGAACTCAAGAAATAAATCCAAATGATCCAATATAAAGATAACAGAAATAATAAGAAGATACTAAGATACAATGTTTTCTCATTTGATATTTGACTGTCCCAACTTCATATTATTGTAATGTCATATTATGCCAACATTTTGTTGATTGAGTATCACTTCCACAGGAATCTACTGGTGAGAAACAAAATGAACAACACTTTAAATATGTGGCTTTTGTTATTTAACTTTTAAAATGTTGTTTTCTAACTTCAGAACTGTTACTAATATGCTGTTTTATTTTATATATTTTATATCAAGGATCATGTTTCCCATTATTATTATCTGCTATTATTTCTGAGAAGTTGCTATATTGAAGTCTTATTACCGTTTACAGTTGTCAATTGCAGCTTTTTCTTCCAGACAAATTCTTAAAAAACAAACAAAAAAAACGAATTCTATTTTTGTATCACCTATTTCTTCCTTAGTACCCTGTGGCTGAAGCACTGTGAATTCCTTTTACTTTCTTTACTCTAATAAAGCAAATTGCTTTAAGGTAACTTCCCAAACTAAATATCCTCACTTTCTTTGACGTTTATTAAGGTTTCATCTTGTTGTTTTATCTTTTTGTTTTCTACATTTTGTGTCAGCCTCCTTCTTCCTCTGAGAATCCATGTTTTGGTATGCTATCTTCCTGGTACAAGTCCCGTAGTTTCATTCATCTCCTCTAAGATTATGACCTCTAATTCTGTATCCCTGACCTAAACTCTTACTGATCTCCAAATCTATGTTCATTCCTGATTCAAGGCCCTCTCTGTTTAAACGCATGTCAGCTCCAATTCGCTGTGCACAGAGATGAAGACAACTTGCTTTTGTAAGCCCATGATACTTTTCCTTTTCTATTTTTATTAATATCATTGCAATTCTGTACTTAATGCAGACAATGAACTTGATAGATTTTACCCTTTCATCCCTCTTACCCACTGTGAAACCAAATCATTTTATAGTATATATTATCATTCAACTTTATAAGCTTCTGTTTAATTTGATTTTTGCCACCATCTTTGCTTCTGCTTGTCTGGACAGTTGACATGATAAAAATAATCATTCAGTCTCCTGGCTCTTTTTCTCCTTTTCTCCTGGCTCTTTTCTCCAACTATTGGCCACTACCTCTAATAGTATGTGAAATAGGGGTTACTGAATGTACTGACTCTGAAATTTGTCTTAATCTTTGTAGTACCTTCCACCCATTAGTAACAATTTTCATACATTTATTTACATGAATATTGTTTGAATTCCTGCTAAATATAAATATGAATTGTGTCAACATATAGTTTTAGACACTTTAGTTTTCTTTGTATTGCTACTATAACAAATTACCTCAAATTTAGCAACTTAAAACAATGCACATTTTCCATCTCACATTTCTGAATGGTTTCTCTGCCCCAAGTTTCACAATGGCAAAACCAAAGTGTGGGCCTGCCATGCTCTTTTGGGAAGACTCTTAGAATCTGCTTGCAACTTACTCAGATTGTCACCTAACTTTCTTCTTTGTAACTATAAGACTGAAGTTCCCATTTCCTTGCTGATTATCATTCTCAGCTTCTAGAGGCCTCCTGCATTTCTTATTTGGAGGCCCCTTTATCTCCAAAGCTAGCACTGTGGGCCAACTTAACTTTATACTTCCATCTTACTGACCTCCTCTTCTGCCTCACGTCTCCTGCCTCCTCTCTTGCATCACTTTCCTCTTTCCTAGCAGGAAATATTTTCTGCATTTCATGATCCAAGAGATTAGATTGGGCCCACTCAGACAATCAGAATAACATTCATATTTTAGGATCCACAACCTTAAAGCTATGTGTAAAATGTGCAGATCTTTGGAGTAGGAACATTTTTCTGCTTACCACAGACATACTCAGTTATATAGAGCAATTTTAGGATGAAAGATTAGTTTTGTAATCTAACCCATAAATGAAAACTTCAGAATCACTAGGAGAGAATGCACCATAGCAAAAGAAGTCAGCAACTGTTAGTATAATATATCATATACTGCAGTGGAGAAATCTCTTCAAGGACTCTGTAAACTCTGGTGATTGAACATGTAAGTTCTTTGGGAATAAAATTAAATTAAATTAAATTAAAATAATAAAATAAAAGCACGAATAAAATCCTCTGGAGCAGAAATTTGTGTAAATAAGAAATATTTTTCCTTTTCTAACACTTCTTTAAATACTAGAAGAAATTAATTTTCATTTATTTATGATACTTCCATAAGGATCCAAATGGCATTTCAGCAGACAAGAAACCTCCAAGAGTATCTTCTGGGCTGCAACTGCTGGCCAAGAAGGATCTGTTTTTCACTTTGCAAAAAACTTTCCCTATGTTAGTGGCGGACAATATTTGATTTCCTTTTTAAAATTAAGGAGAAAAAAATATATAGAAAGTACAAACTTAACTTGATGTCTTGCCATATCTGATCCTAATAAATCTTTATATTCAGCAAACAAAATGCACTGCCTTAACCCCTCCCATAGGAGTGTGACATGTTGATAGACAGAGTCAGACTCTGCAGAAGAGTCACGTTCATAGAAATAGCAAAGCCTGGCTGGGTAAGTATTCTTATTTCCAGGCTCCCGAATTGCTGTGTTGGGGCAGTCTGACTTTCTATACCAAGAACATTTCTTGCCTATACCATTAGAGAGACAATTTTATTTTGAGGATTAGTCTCTATATAAACCTTGACTCAATCACAGGTCCTTGGAACATTTCACAGGTCTGAATAGATCTCTCCTAACCAGATAGGTAACTTGGAATGAGTTTTACTTAAAAATATTTATGTGAGGATTAAATTTCCAATTTTGTACTGCCTCTAGGCTGGTTCCCAGTTGGATTCTCCAGACATAATCTTTTTATCCCTAAAGTTTCCATAACTTAGACATGATTTATTCAAAAAGCACAGAGGCCTTGAAGGCTGGATTTTTTTTTAAAGTTACTTCTATGTTTTTGTTGAAATGTTTTTAATTTCTGCACTATTTTGGTCGTGACCCATGAATATTCATGGGCGCATTCTCCCAGGACATGTATATTTTCTACAGATAACTGTAATTATAAGCAAAATACATTCCTTGCAGCCTTTTACAACATATAGTTCAAGTCCCAAGTGGCATTTCCTATGTTTTGGGTGACAGTCCACATGGACCATTGTATGCCCCCTCTCTTCAGAAATAAGATCAACTCTGCTTTGAAGAACCCAAAATGTGAAAGACATCCTTAATCTTCACCTCTTATATCCATCCTTTTACAGATTTTTTGTTTATGGTGACTACCTTATTTCAGTCCAGGGTTTTTAGGATTTTCTGGAGAACTGTAATTTTCCATCCATTTTAAATCTTAATCTCAGTGTCTAATAATTTGTCTTCCATTTTGTGGCTATAATGCTTTATTTGAATAATTTCTTAATCTAACTATTGTAAATATTTTCTAGGCTCAATAACTTTACAGGCATTTCATAAAAATAAATTAATACTTTATTAAGATATATTATCAGAAATCATGGAGTAAAATAATACACTCAATTTTTCATCTTTTAGTACACATTGCTAAATGATTCTCCAGAAATATTTTTAAAAGCTTCATTCTCACCAACGTGGTAGAGAAATTTAATTTTTTATGAACTATTACATGTAATATTTATCATAACTATATTTTGTATTTTGTTTGTACCTAATTTCTTGTTTTATTTTTAGATGTTATGAGCAGTGGGAATTTTATAAATGTTCAAATTATTTTTATAGAGAAATAAAGAAATACACATTTTTGTTTACTGCAGGAGATTCTGTGACCTTAGCTTTAATATACCCCATATATACATATATATGTATTCTAATAAAAATAAAATAAAACGTCTAAACAGTACAAAGCATATATAAAAGTTAAAAGCTAATTTTCTACAAAAAATAAATTATGTTTTTAGTGTATTTGAACTTGTTTCATTGTTAAGGGCAGTAACAATAAATTATAGAAATAATTTTTTAAGTTTTTTTTATTTTATGTTGTACTTTATTTCAGTTAATATACTACTATGCTAAGTCCTTTAACTCAGTTATGTCAAAAGGGACTTTAATTGTAAAGAAAAACAATGGTACTTTATTAAGTATATTCAAATGATTAGAAGTCTATGTATACTTGATTACATTTACCTGGAGCACCTGAACTAGGGATTTGGGAAATGGCAGTCATGCTATGTTTTCAAATAATGATATCACTATTATGTCTTTTCTCCATTATTGTTTCTGGAATAATTAGAGGCACAGCGGCTGTTTTGGATGATCTAGAAATGAATTGAGAGTTCTGAATTGCAAATTATTGGCAAACATTCAGGGACTAGAAGTCATAATCTTAGATGGAAGGTATTTAAAAGGGCATTTTAAAAGATAACAGCATAAAAATTGATAAAGTGGCAGATGCAATATTAGACTTTCAAAGGTGGACCATGAGAAAATGAGTGCAGAGACAAGCGACCCCTTGCTAAGTTTGTGTGCTGTGCGTGAAATCCCAAGAGGAAACATATATATAGTCTGCGGTGTCAAGATTCATTGTTTGAAATTTAGTGACTAGTGCTAGCTTTTCGAAATGACTTTTTTCCCTTGTAACTTTTTAAAATTTCTGATTTTCTTAGAAGCCTCAGAGGCTGACTTTTGAATCTGTAATTTTCCAGTGTTCCTTAGTTGTCAGAGACCCTCTCATTTAGTTCTTCTATGTTATAACCATTAGTAAGATAGTCTAGTTAGAAATTATACCCAAGTTTGGAAGACTAAATGGTTTGCTCACATTCAAATATAGGAGAAGTAGAAGTAGGGGAAGATTTTAGCAAAAATTTGTTGGGTTCAAAAGTCCACATTCATTTTGCCAAGTCATAAAGGCAAATGTACAAGAACTTGTTATAACTACTTAAAGTTTCTATTCAGACTTCAGGTTGAGTAGCTTATGTCAAGATGAGAATGATAAATCCATTAATACCAAAAACATACTATTGCTAAAGGGGTATTTTATCTTTGCAGGACAGTTACTTATTTACTTTTG